>NW_016108200.1:95131-107200 GCF_001604975.1 Cebus imitator | reverse complement strand
GTTTCTTCTAAAAGCTGCGTTTGGATATTCCTGAGTGAATGTGAGTATGGTGTGTAATGAGAAATATCTGGCTCTAAAACAAAAACGGAGCTATCTAGCAGAATGATTGTCAAGGTGTATATTCAACTTACAGAGTTAAACAGATGTGTGAATGTACTGTTCAGAAAGCTTTTCTTTGGAGAATCTAGAAAGAGATATTTCCAGCCACATACAGGCACATAAGAATGAGCTGTAAGATCGCGTCTAAACCACAGGTGAAACGTCTCGTTCCAATTGCTCTGCTGTGTGTCAGTTCACCTTAGGAAGTTGCATCCATGTTTAGATTCAACGAGTCAGAAACACGTTTCTTCTAAAAGCTGCGTTTGGATAATCCTGACTGAATGGGAGTTTAGGGTGCAATGAGAAATATCTGGCTCTAAAACAAAAACGGATCTATATAGCAGAATGATTATCAAGGTTCTATATTCAACTTACACAGGTAAACAGATGTGTGAATGTAACAGTTAGGAACCCTTTCTTTGGAGAATCTGGAAAGAGATATTTCCAGCCATATACAGGCTCTCAAGAAATAGCGTTAAGATCGCGTCTAAATCTCAGCAGAAACGTCTCGTTCAAACTGGTCTGCTGTGTATCACTTCACCTAAGGAAGTTCCATCTATGTTTAGATTCAGCGATTTAGAAACACATTTCTTCTAGAAGTTGCGTTTGGATATTCATGAGTGAATGGGAGTATAGGGTGCATGAGAAATATCTGGCTCTAAAACAAAATCCAACTTACCAACAGAATGATTGTCGAGATGTATATTCAACTTACAGAGTTAAACAGATATGTGAATACAGTGGTTCAGAAACCCTTTCCTTGGGTAATCTAGAAAGAGATATTTCCAGCCGTATACAGGCATATAACAATTGGCAGTAAGATCACGTCTAAACCCCAGGAAAAACGTCTCGTTCAAACTGCTCTGCTGTGTGTCAGTTCACTTTAGGAAGTTGCATCTATTTTTAGATTCAGCGAGTCAGAAACACGTTATTCTAAAAGCTGCGTTTAGATATTCCTGAGTGAATGGGAGTATAGTGTGTCATGAGAAATATATGGCTCTAAAACAAAAACGGAGATAACTAGAAGAATGATTGTGAAGGTGTATATTCAACTGACAGGGTTAAACAGACGTGTGAATGTAGCAGTTCAGAAACCCATTCTTTGTAGAATTTAGAAAGAGATATTTCCAGCCATTTGCAGGCACATAAGAATGAGAGGTAAGATCGAGTCTAAACAACAGGAGAAACGGCTCTTTCAAACTGCTCTGCTGTGTCTTCGTTCACCTTATTAAGTTGCATATATGTTTACATTCAGCGAGTTAGAAACACGTTTCTTCTAAAAGCTCCGTTTGGATATTCCTGAGTGATTGGTACCACAGGGTGTAATGAGAGATATCTGGCCCTAAAACAAAAACGGAGCTATTTAGCAGAATGATTGCCAAGGTTTGTATTCAACTTGCAGAGTTAAACAGATGTGTGAATGTAGCAGTTCAGAAACCCTTTTTTTTGGAGAATCTAGAAAGTGATATTTCCAGCCATATACAGACACATAAGAATTAGCGGTAAGTTCACGTCTAAACAACAGGAGAACCGTCTCTTTCAAACTGCTCTGCTGTGTGAACATTCACCTTAGGAAGTTGCATCTATGTTTAGATACAGCGAGTTAGAAACACGCTTCTTCTAAAAGCTGCGTTTGGATATTCCTGAGTGAATGGTAGTACAGGGTGTAATGACAAATATCTGGCTCTAAAACAAAAACGGATCTATCTACCAGAATGATTGTCAAGGTGTGTATTCCACTTAGAGAGTTAAACAGATGTCTGAATGTTGCAGTTCAGAAACCCTCTCTTTGGAGAAACTAGAAAGAGATATGTAGATCCATATACAGGTATATAAGAATTAGCGGTAAGATCGCGTCTAAACCACAGGAGAAACCTCTCTTTCAAACTGCTCTGCTGTGTATTCGTTCACCTTAGGAAGTTTTATGTATGTTTTGATTCAGAGAGTTAGAAACACGTTTCCCCTTAAACCTTTGTTTACATATTCCTGAGTGAATGGAAGTGCACGGTGTAATGAAAAATATCTGGCTCTAAAACAAAAACGGATCTTGCTAGCAGAATAATTGTCAAGGTGTATATTCAACTTACACAGTTAAACAGGTGTGTGAATGTAGCAGTTCAGAAACTCTTTCTTTGCAGAATCTAGAAAGAGATATTTCCAGCCATAAACAGGCACATGAGAATTAGTGGTAAGATCTCGTCTAAACCACAGGAGAAACGTCTCTTTCAAACTGCTCTGCTGTGTGTTCGTTTACCTTCGGAAACTGCATCTGTGTTTAGATTCAGCGAGTTAGAAACACGTTTCTTCTAAAAGCTCTGTTTGGGTATTTCTGAGAGAATGGAAGTACGGAGTGTAATGATAAATATCTGGCTCAAAAACAAAAACGGAGCTATCTAGCAGATGACTGTCAAGGTGTATATTCAACTTACAGAGATAAACAGATGTTTGAATGTAGCAAATCAGAAACCCTGTCTTAGGAGAAACTAGACAGAGATATTTCCAGGCTTATGCATGTACATAAAAATTTGCGGTAAGATCGCGCCTGAACCACAGAAGAAACGTCTCTTTCAAACTGCTCTGCTGTGTGTTCGTTTACCTTAGGAAGTTGCATCTATGTTTAGATTCAGCGAGTTAGAAACACGTTTCTTCTAAAAGCTGCGTTTGGATATTCCTGAGTGAATGGTAGTACAGGGTGTAATGAGAGATATCTGGATCTAAAAAAAAACCGGAACTATCTAGCAGAATGATTGTCAAGGTGTGCATTCAACTTACAGCGTTAAACAGATGGTGGGAATGTTGCACTTGAGAAACCCTTTTTTGGAGAATCTGGAAAGAGATATTTCTAGCCATATACAGGCACATAAGAATTAGCCGTAAGATTGCATCTAAACCACAAGAGAAACGTCTCTTTCAAACTGCTCTGCTGTGTGTTCGTTCACCTTAGGATGTTGCATATATGTTTAGATTTAATGAGTTAAAAACACGTTCCCTATAAGAGCTGCGTTTGGATACTTCAGAGTGAGTGGGAGTACAGGGTGTAATGAGAAATATCTGTAACTAAAACAAAAACGGAGCTATGTAGCCGAATGATTATCAAAGCGTTTATTCAACTTACAGAGTTAAACAGATGTGTGAATGTAGCAGTTCAGAAACACTTTCTTTGCAGAATCTAGATAGAGATATTTCCAGCCATATACAGGCACATAAGCATTAGCTGTAACATCGCGTCTAAACCACAGGAGAAACGTCTCTTTCAAACTGCTCTGCTGTGTGTTTTTTCACCTTGGGAAGTTGCATCTATGTTTAGATTCATCGAGTTAGAAACACGTTTCTTGTAAAAGCTGCGTTTGGATATTCCTTAGTGATTGGGAGTACAGGGTGTAATGAGACATATCGGGCTCTAAAACAAAAACGGAGCTATCTAGCAGACTGATTGTCTAGGTGTATATTCAACTAACAGAGTTAAACAGACATGTGAATGCAGCAGTTAGGAAACCCTTTCATTGAAGAATCTAGAAAGAGAAAAATCTAACCATATACAGGCACATAAGAATTAGCGGTAAGCTCATGTCTAAACCACAGGAGAGACTTGTCTTTCAATCTGGTCTGCTGTGAGTTCATTAACCTTATGAAGTTGCATCTATGTTTCGATTCAGCGATTTAGAAACACGTTTATTCTAAAAGCTCCGTTTGGAAATTTCAGAGTGAATGGGAGTACAGGGTGTAATGAAAAATATCTGGCTCTAAAACAAAAACGGAGCTATCTAGAATGATTGTCAAGGTGTTTGTTCAACTTACAGAGTAAAACAGATATGTGAATGTAGCATTTCAGAAATCCTTTCCTTGGAGAATCTAGAATGAGATATTTCCAGCCGTAAAGAGGCACATAAGAATTAGGTGTATGATCAAGCCTAAACCACAGGAGAAACGTCTCTTTCAATCTCCTCTGCTGTGCGTTCGTTCACCTTAGGAAGTTGCATCTGTGTGAAGATTCAGCGAGTTAGAAACACGTTTCTTCTAAAAGCAGCGTTTGGATATTCCTGAGTGAATGGGAGTACAGGGTGTAATGAGAAATATCTGGATCTAAAACAAAAACGGAGCTATCTAGCAGAATCAATGTCAAGGTGTATATTCAACTTACAGAGTTAAACAGGTGTGTGAATGTTGCATTTCAGAAAACTGTTCTTGGAGAATCTAGAAAGAGATATTTCCAGCCGTAAAGAGACAAGAATTAGGTGTAAGATCACGTCTAAATAACAGGAGAAACGTCTCTTTCAAACTGCTCTGTTGTATGTTCGTTCACCTTAGGACGTTGCATCTATGTTTAGGTTCAGCGAGTTAGAAACACGATTCTTCTAAAAGCTGCGTTTGGATATTCCTAAGTGAATGGGATTAAAGTGTGTAATGAGAAATAACTGGCTCTAAAACAAAAACGGAGCTATCTAGCAGAAGTATGTCAAGGTGTATATTCAACTTATAGAGGTAAACAGATGTGTGAATGTAACAGTTCAGAAACACTTTCTTTGAAGCATCTAGAAAGAGACATTTCCAGCCATCTACAGGCACATAAGAATTAGCGGTAAGATCGCGTCTAAACCACAGGAGAAACGTCTCTTTCAAACTGCTCTGCTGTGTGCTTGTTCACCTTTGGAAGTTGCATCTATGTGTAGATTCAGCGAGTTAGAAACACGTTTATTCTAAAAGCTGCATTTGTATATTCCTGAGCGAATGGGAGTATAGGGTTTAATGAGAAATATCTGGCTCTAAAACAGAAACGCAGTTATCTATCAGAATGATTGTCAAGGTGTGTATTCAACTTACAGAGTTAAATAGATGTGTGAACGTAGCAGTTCAGAAACCCTTTCATTTAAGAATCTAGAAAGAGATATTTCCAGCCATATAAAGGCACATAGGAATTAGCGGTAAGATCGCTTCTAAACCACAGGAGAAACGTCTCTTTCAAACTGCTCTGCTGTGTGCTTGTTCACCTAAGGAAGTTGCAACTATGTTTAGATTCAGCGAGGTAGAAACCCGTTTCTTCAAAAGCTGCATATGGACATTTCTGAGTGAATGGGAGTACAGGGTGTAATGAGAAATATCTGGCTCTAAAACAAAGCGGAGCTTTGTAGCACAATGATTGTCAAGCTTTGTATTCAACATACAGAGTTAAACAGATGCGTGAATGTAGCAGTTCAGAAACCCTTTCCTTGGAGAATCTAGGAAGAGCTATTTTCAGGAATATAGAGGCACATAAGAATTAGGTGTATGATCCGGTCTAAACCACAGGAGAAACGTCTCTTTCAAACTGCTCTTCTGTGCGTTCGTACACCTTAGGAAGTTGCATCTATGTTTAGATTCAGCGAGTTAATAACACGTTTCTTCGAAAAGCTGCTTTTGGATATTCCTGAGTGAATGGGAGTACAGGGTGTAATGAGAAATGTATGGCTCTAAAAGAAAACTGGAGCAATCTAGCAGAATGATTGTCAAGTTATATATTCAACTTACATAGTTAAACAGACGTGTGAATGTAGCAGTTCAGAAACCCTTTCTTCGGAGAATCTAGAAAGAGATATTTCCAGCCATATACAGATACATAAGAATTAGCGGTAAGATCACGTCTAAACCACAGGAGAAACGCCTCTGTCAAACTGCTCTGCTGTGTGTTCGTTCAACTTAGGAAGTTGCATCTAAGCTTAGATTCAGCGAGTTAGAAACACGTTTCTTCTAAAAGCTTCGTTTGTATATTCGTGAGTGAATGGTTGTACAGGGTGTAAGGAGAAATACCTGGAACTAAAAAAAAAACGGAGCTATCTGACAGATTGATTGTCAAGGTGTATACTCAACTTACAGAGTTAAAGAGATGTGTGAACGTAGCAGTTCAGAAACCCTTTCATTGAAGAATCTAGAAAGAGATATTTCCAACGATATACAGGCACATAAGAATTAGCGGTATGATTGCGTGTAAACCACAGGAGAAACGTTTATTTCAAACTGCCCTGCTGTGTGTTAGTTCACCTTAGGAAGTTGCATCTATGTTTAGATTCAGCGAGTGAGAAACACTTTTCTTCTAAAACCTCTGTTTGTATATTTCTGAGTGAATGTGAGTACAGTGTGTAATGAGAAATATCTGGCTCTAAAAGAAAAACGGAGGTATCTAGCAAAATAATTGTCAAGGTGTTTGTTAAACTTACAGAGTCAAACAAATGTGTGAATGTAGCAGTTCCGAAACCCTTTCTTTTGAGAATCTAGAAAGTGATATTTCCAGCCATATACAGGCCCTTAAGAATTAGCGGTAATATCGCGTCTAAACCACAGGAGAGACGTCTTTTCAAACTGCTCTGCTGTGTGTTCGTTCACCTTAGGAAGTTGCATCTATGTTTAGATTCAGCAAGTTAGAAACACGTTTGTTCTAAAAGCTGCATTTGAATATTCCTGAGTGAATGGGAGTACAGGGTGTAATGAGAAATATCTGGCTCTAAAAAAAAAACGGAGATATCCAGTGGAATGATTGCCAAGGTGTTTGTTCAACTTACAGAGTAAAACAGATGTGTTAATGTAGCAGTTCAGAAACCCTTTCTTTGGAGAATCTAGAAACAGATATTTCCAGCCATATACAGGCACGTAAGAATTAGCTGTAAGATCACGTCTAAACCACAGGAGAGACGTCTCCTTCAAAGTGCTCTGCTGTGAGTTCGTTCACCTTGGGAATTTGCATCTATGTTTAGATTCAGCGAATTAGAAACACGTTTCTTCTAAAAGCTGCGTTTGGATATTATTGAGTGAATGCGAGTACAGGGAGTAATGAGAAATGTCTGGCTGTAAAACAAAAACGGAGCTATCTAGCAGAATGATTGTCAAGGTGTATATTCAACTTACAGAGTTAAACAGATGTGTGAACGTAGCAGTTCAGAAACCCTTTCATTGAAGAATCTAGAAAGAGATATTTCCAACCATATACAGACACATAAGAATTAACAGTAAGATCGCGTCTAAACCACAGGAGAAACGTCTCTTTCAAACTGCTCTGCTGCGTGTCATTTCAACTTAAGAAGTTGCATCTATATTTACACTCAGCGAGTTAGAAACACGTTTCTTCTAAAAGCTGCATTTGGATATTCCTGAGTGAAGGGGAGTATAGTGTGTAATGAGAAATATCTGGCTCTAAAAATAAAAAGGAGCTATCTAGCAGAATGATTGTCAAGATGTACATTCAACTTACAGAGTTAAACAGAATTGTGAATGTAGCAGTTCGGAAACCCTTTCTTTGGAGAATCTAGAAAGAGATATTTCCAGCCATATACAAGCACATAAGAATTAGCGGAAAGATCGTGTCTAAACCATAGGAGAAACATCTATTTCAAACTGCTCTGCTGTGAGTTCGTTGACCTTAGGAAGTTGAATCTATCTTTATATTCAGCGAGTTAGAAACACGTTTCCTCTAAAAGCTGCGTTTGGATATTCCTGAGTGAATGGGAGTACAGGGTGTAATGAGAAATATCTGAATTTAAAACAAAAACGGAGCTATGTAGCAGAATGATTGTCAAGGTGTGTATTCAACTTACAGAGGTAAACAAATGTTTGAATGTTGCAGTTCAGAAACCCTTTCTTTGGAGAATATAGAAAGAGATATTTCCAGCCATACACAGGTACAAAAGAATTACCGGCAAGATCGCGTCTAAACCACAGGAGAGATAACTCTTTCAAACTTCTCTGCTGTGTGTTCATTCACGTTAGAAAATTGCATCTATGTTTTCATTCATCGAGATGGATACACGTTTCTTCTAAAAGTTGGGTTGGGATATTCCTGAGTTAATGGGAGTGAAGTGTGTAATGAGAAATATCTGGCTGTAAAACAAAAATGGACCTATCTAGCAGTATGATTGTCAAGGTGTATATTCAACTTACAGAGTTAAACAGATGTATGAATGTAGCATTTCAGAAACCCATTCTTTGAAGAATCTAGAAAGAGATATTTCCAGTCATATACAGGCACATAAGAATTAGCGGTAAGATCGCGTCTAAACCACAGGAGAAACGTTTCTTTCAAACTGCTCTGCTGTGAGTTCCATCACCTTACGAAGTTGCATCTATGTTTAGATTGAGCGAGTTAGAAACACGTTTCTTCAAAAAGGTGCGTTTGGATACTCCTGAGTGAATGGGAGTACATGGTGTAATGAGAAATATATGGCTCTAAATCAAAAACGGAGCTATCTAGCAGAATAATTGTCAAGGTGTATATTCATCTTACAGAGTCAAACAGATGTATGAATGCAGCAGTTCAGAAAACATTTCTTTGGAGAATCTAGATAGAGATATTTCTAGCCATATACAGGCACATAAGAATTAGCGGTAAGATCGCGTTTAAACCACAAGAAAAACGTCTATTTCAAACTGCTCTTCTGTGTGTTCATTCACTTTAGGTTGTTGCATCTATTTTTAGATTCAGGGGGTTAGAAACACGTTTCTTCTAAAAGCTGCATTTGATTATTCTGGATTGAATTGGAGTACAGCGGGTAATGAGAAATATCTTGTTCTAAATCAAAAACGGAGCTATCCAGCAGAAAGACTGTCAAAGTGTATATTCAACTTAAAAGATAAAAAGATGTCTGAATGCAGCAGTTCAGAAATCCTTTCTTTGGATAATCTAGAAAGAGATATTTCCAGCCATATACAGGCACATAAGAATTAGCGGTAAGATGGCGTCTAAACCACAGGAGAAAGGTCTCTTTCAAAGTACCCTGCTGCATGTTTGTTCACCTTAGGAAGTTGCATCTATGTTTAGATTCAGCGAGTTAGAGACACGTTTCTTCTAAAACCTGTGTTTGGATATTTCTGCGTGATGGGAGTACAGGGTGTAATGAGAAATATCTGGCTCTAAAACAACAACGGAGCTATCTAGCAGAATGATTGTCAAGGTGTATATTCAACTTACAGAGTTAAACAGATGTGTCAATGTAGCAGTTCAGAAAACATTTCCTTGGAGAATCAAAAAAGATATATTTTCAGCCACATACAAGCACCTAATAATTAGTGGTAAGATCGCGTCTAAGCCACAGGAGAAACGTCTCTTTCAAACTGCTCTGCTGTGTGTTCGATCACCTTAGAAAGTTGCATCTATGTTTAGATTCAGCAAGGTAGAAACACGTTTCTTCTAAAAGCTGCGTTTGGATATTCCTGAGTGATTTGGGGTACAGGGTGTAATGAGAAATAACTGGCTCTAAATTAAAAACGGAGCTATCTATCCGAATGATTGTCAAGGTGTATATTCAACTTACAGAGTTAAACAGATGTATGAATGCAGCAGTTCAGAAAACATTTCTTTGGAGAATCTAGAAAGAGATATTTCTTGCAATATACAGGCACATAAGAATTAGCGGTAAGATCGCGTCTAAACCACCGTAGAAACGTCTCCTTGAAACTGATCTGCTGTGTGTTCGTTCACCTTAGGTTGTTGCATATATATTTAGATTTAGCGAGTTAGAAACACGATACTTCTACAAGCTGTGTTCTGATATACCTGAGTGAGTGGGAGTACAGAGTGTAATGAGAAACATCTGGCTCTAAAACAAAAAACGGAGCTATCTAGCAGAATTAATGTCAAGATGTATATTGAAGATACAGAGTTAAACATATGTATGAAAGTAACAGCTGAGAACGCTTTCTTTGGAGAATCTGGAATGAGATATTTCCAGCCATATACAGGCATCCAAGAATTAGCGGTAAGATCGGGTCTGAATCACAGGAGAAACGTTTCGTTCAAACTGGTCTGCTGTGTGTCACTTCACCTTAGGAAGGTAAATCTATGTTTAGAATTCAGCGAGTTAGTAACACGTTTCTTCTAAAAGTTGCGTTGGGATATTCCTGAGTGAATGGGAGAATAGGGTGCAATGAGAAATATCTGGCTCTAAAAGAAAATCCGAGCTATCTAGCAGGATGATTGTCAAGATTTATATTCAACTTACAGAGTTAAACAGATGTATGAAGGTAGCGGTTCAGAAACCCTTCCCTTGAGAAATCTAGAAAGAGATATTTCCAGCCGTATACAGGCATATAACAATTGGCGGTAAGATCGCGTCTAAACCGCATGAGAAACGTCTCTTTTAAACTGCTCTTCTGTGTGTTCGTTCACCTTAGGAAGTTGCATCTATGTTTAGATTCAGCGAGTTAGAAACACGTTTTTTCTAAAAGCTGCGTTTGGATATTCCTGAGTGAATTGGAGTACAGGGTGTAATGAGAAATATTTGGGTCTAAAACAAAAACGGAGCTTTCTAGCTGAATGATTGTCAAGGTGTATATTCAACTTACAGAGTTAAACAGATATGTGAATGTAGCAGATCAGAAACACTTTATTTGAAGAATCTGGAAAGAGACAATTCCAGCCATATACAGCCACATGAGAATTAGAGGTAAGATCGTGTCTAAACCACAGGAGAAACGTCTCTTTCAAACTGCTCAGGTGCGTGTCACTTCATGTTAGGACGTTGCATCCATGCGTATATTCAGCGAGTTAGAAACAAGTTTCTTCTGAAACCTGCGATTGGATATTCCTGACTGAATGGGAGTATAGGGAGTAATGAGAAATATCTGGCTCTAAAACAAAAATGGAGCTATCTAGCATAATCATTGCCAAGGTGTATATTCAACTTACAGAGTAAAACAGATGTGTGAATGTAGCAGTTCAGAAACCCTTTCTTTGGAGAATCTAGAAAGAGATATTTCCGGCCATATTCAGGCGCATATGAATTAGCGTTAATGTCACGTCTAAACCACAGGAGAAACGTCTCTCTCAAATTGCTCTGCTGTGTGTCACTTCACCTTTGGAAGTTGCATCCATGTTTAGATTCAACGAGTTAGAAACACGTTTATTTTAAAAGCTGCGTTTGGATATTCCTGAGTGAATGGGAGTAAAGGGTGTAATGAGAATTATCTGGCTCTAAAAGAAAAGCGAAGCTATCTAGCAGAATGATTGTAAAGGTGGATATTCAACTTTCAGAGGTAAACAGATGTGTGAATGTAATAGTTCAGAAACTCTTTCTTTGGAGAATCTAGAAAGAGATATTTCCAACCATATACAGGCACATAAGAATTAGCGGTAAGATCGCGTCTAAACCACAGGAGAAACGTCTCTTTCAAACTGCTCTGCTGTGTGTCACTTCACCCTAGGAAGAGGAATCCATGTTTAGATTAACCGAGTTAGAAACACGTTTCTTCCAAAAGCTGCCTTTGGATATTCCTGAGTGAAAGGGAGTATAGGATGTAATGAGAGATATCCGGCTCTAAATCAAAAACGGAGCTATCTAGCAGAATGATTGTCAAGGTGTATATTCAAATTACAGAGCTAAAAAGATGTGTTAATACAGTAGTTCAGAAACCCTTTCTTTTTAGAATCTCGATAGAGATATTTCCAGCCACATACAGGCACTTAAGAATTAGCGGTAAGATCGTGTCTAAACCACAGGAGAAACGTCTCTTTCGAACTGCTCTGCTGTGTGTCACTTCACCTTAGGAAGTTGCATCTATATTTAGACTCAGCAAGTTAGAAACACGTTTCATCTAAACGCTGCGTTTGGATATTACTGAGTGAAGGGGAGTATAGGGTGTAATGAGAAATACCTGACTCTAAAAATAAAAAGGATCTATCTAGCAGAATGATTGTTAAGGTGTATATGCAACTTACAGAGTAAAACAGATGTATGAATGTTGCAGTTAAAAAACCCTTTCTTTGCAGAATCTAGAAAGAGATATTTCAGCCATATACAGGAACATAAGAATTAGCAGGAAGATCGCGTCTAAACCACAGGAGAAATGTCTCTTTCAAACTGCTCTACTGAGTGTTCGTTCACCTTAGGAAGTTCCATCTATGTTTAGATTAAGCGACTTAGAAACACGTTTCTTCTAAAAGCTGCGTTAGGATATTCCTGAGTGAATGGGATTATAGGGTGCAATGAAAAAATATCTGGCTCTAAAACA
>NW_016108200.1:93346-94874 GCF_001604975.1 Cebus imitator | reverse complement strand
CAGCCATATACAGCCAAGTAGGGGTAAGATCGTGTCTAAACCACAAGAGAAACGTCTCTTTCAATCTGCTCTGCTGTGTGTCACGTCACCTTAGGAAGTTGCATCTATATTTGTATTCAGCGAGTTAGAAACACGTTTCGTCTATAAGGTGCTTTTGGATATTCCTGAGTGAATGGGTGAATAGGGTATAATGAGAAATATCTGGCTCTAAAACAAAAACGGAGCTATCTAGCAGAATGATGATCAAGGTGTACATTCAAGGTGTACAGATGTGTGAATGTAGCAGTTCAGAAACCCTTTCTTTGGAGAATCTGCAAAGAGATATTTCCAGCCATATACAGACACATGAGAATTAGCGATAAGATCGCATCAAAACCACGGGAAAAACGCCTCTTTCAAACTGCTCTGCTGTGTGTTCGTTCACCTCAGGAAGTTTCATCTTTATTTAGCTTCAGTGAGTTAGAAACACGTTTCTTGTAAAAGCTGCGTTTGGATAGTCCTGAGTGAATGTGAGTATAGGGTGTCATGAGAAACACCTGGCTCTAAAACAAAAACGGAGCTATCTAGCAGAATGCTTGTCAAGGTGTATATTCAACGTAAGGAATTAAACTGATGTGTGAATGTAGTAGTTCAGAATCTCTTTCTTTGGAAAATCTAGAAAGAGATATTTCCTGTCAGATACAGGCTCATAAGAATTAGCGGTAAGATCGCGTCTAAACCACAGGAGAAACGTGTCTTTCAAACTGCTCTGCTTTGTCTTCGTTCACCTTAGGAAGTTGCATCTATGTTTAGATTTAGCGAGTTAGAAACACGTTTCTTCTAAAAGCTGCGTTTGGATATTCCTGAATGAGTGGGAGTATAGGGTGTAGTGAGAAATATCTGGCTCTACAAAAATACGGTAGTATCAATCAGAATGATTGTCAAGGTGTATATTCAACTTACAGAGTTAAACAGACGTGTGAACGTAGCAGTTCAGAAAGTCTCTCTTTTGAGAATCTGGATAGAGATATTTCCAGCCATATACAATCACATAAGAAGTAGTGGTAAGATTTCGTCTAAACAAAAGGAGAAACCTCTCTTTATTTTTCTTTTTTATTTTATTTTATTTTATTTTTTTCCCCATTTATTTATTATATTTCATTTTAGGCTTTGGGGTAGATTTGAAGAATATGCAAAATTGTTGCATACGTACACACGTGGCAGTGTGATTTTCTGCCTTCCTCCCCATCACCTACATCTGGCATTTCTCCCCTTGCTATCTCTCCCCAGCTCCCCACACCCCACCGTCCCTCCCCTATTTCCCCTCTACTGATCCCAGTGTGTAGTGCTCCCGTCCCTGTGTCCATGTGTTCTCATTGTTCAACACCCGCCTATGAGTGAGAACATGCGGTGTTTGATCTTCTGCTCTTCTGTCAGTTTACTGAGAATGATGATTTCCAGGTTCATCCATGTCCCTACAAAGGACCCTAACTCATCGTTTTTGATGGCTGCATAATATTCCATGGTGTATATGTGCCACATTTTCCCT
>NW_016108200.1:88429-89477 GCF_001604975.1 Cebus imitator | reverse complement strand
ATAAACGTCATTCGCCACATAAACAGAACCAAAGACAAAAACCACATGATTATCTCAATTGATGCAGAGAAGGCCTTTGACAAAAATCATGTGGTTTTTGTCTCTGGTTCTGTTTATGTAGTGAATTACGCTTATAGACTTGCGTATGTTGAACCAGTCTTGCATCCCCGAGATGAAGCCTACTTGATCATGGTGGATAAGCTTTTTGATGTGCTGTTGCAATCGACTTGTCAGTATTTTATTGAAGATTTTTGCATCTATGTTCATCATGGATATTGGCGTGAAGTTTTCTTTTCTTGTTGAGTCTCTGCCGGGATTTGGAATCAGGATTATGTTGGTCTCATAAAATGATTTTGGAAGAATTCCCTCTTTTTGTATTGTTTGGAACAGTTTCAGAAGGAATGGCACCAGCTCCTCTTTGTATGTCTGGTAGAATTCGGCTGTGAACCCATCTGGTCCTGGGCTTTTTTTGGGTGATAAGCTCTTAATTGCTGCCTCAACTTCAGACCTTGTTATGGGTCTGTTTAGGGTTTCGGCTTCTTCCTGGTTTAGGCTTGGGAGGAGGCAAGTGTCCAGGAATTTATCCATTTCTTCCAGATTTATTAATTTGTGTGCATAGAGTTGTGTGTAATAATCTCTGATGATGGTTTTAATTTCTATGGAATCTGTGGTGATATTCCCTTTATCGTTTTTTATTGCATGAATTTGGTTATTCTCTCTTTTCTTTTTTATTAATCTGGCTAGTGGTCTGTCTATTTGTTGATCTTTTCAAAAAACCAGCTCCTGGTTTTATTGATTTTTTGAAGGGTGTTTTGTGTCTCTATCTCCTTCAGTTCTGCTCTGATCTTAGCTACTTCTTATCTTCTGCTGGACTTTGAGTTTCTTTGATCTTGCTCCTCTAGCTCTTTCAGTTTTGACGATAGGGTGTCAATTTTTCATCTCTCCTTGCTTCTCATGTGGGCACTTATTGCTATATATTTTCCTCTAGAGACTGCTTTAAATGTGTCCCAGAGATTCTGGTATGTTGTGTCTTCGTTCACGTTGGTTT
>NW_016108200.1:81040-86201 GCF_001604975.1 Cebus imitator | reverse complement strand
TCCAACCTTGTTCCCTTGCTGGTGAGGAGTTGTGATCCCTTTTAGGAGGAGAGGTGTTCTGGTTTCGGGTGTTCTCATCCTTTTTGCGCTGGTTTCTTTCCATCTTTAAGGATTTATCCCCCTGTCGACTTCGTAGTTGCTGGCTTTCAGATTGGGTCTCAAATCTTTCAGATTGACGTTCTGTTTGTTGATGATGAGGTTATTTCTGTTTCTTGGTTTTCCTTCTGACAGCCTGGCCCCTCTGGTGTAGGTCTGCTGAGGTTCACTCCAGGCTCTGCTTGCCTGTGGTTCACCTGCAGCAGCTACTGAATCGTAAGGGTTGTTACCAGTTTTCTTCTTCTGTTATCTGTGTCCCAGAAGGATACCCACCTAGTGTTAATCTGATCTCTCTTTTATGAGGTGTCTCTTTGGATATATAGGGGTCAGGCAGCTGCTTGAGGAGACGGTCTCTTCTTTATAGGAGCTCAAATGGTGAGCTGTGAGCTCTGTTGTTCATTCACAGCAGCTGGGCAGGTACATTTAGGTCTGCTGCAGCAGAACTCATAAACTGCTTTTTGTTCCCAGGTGCTCTGTCCCAGGGATTTAGGACTTTATTTATGAGTTTCCGTTATGCTGCTGCCTTCTTTCTTTTTCCTTCAGACCTGCCTTGCCCTGCAAGGAGTCAGCCTAGTCATTGTCGGTCTATAGAGGCTTTGCTGAGCTGCTGTGGGCTCCGCCCCGCTGCCAAGTGAACTTCCCTGCAGTCCTGTTTATATGGGTGTAGTTAGAACTGCTTTGGCGATGGTGGCCCGCCTCTGTTGAGGTGGAGTCTCTCTGCTGTTGCGGGTTGCCTTGACAATGGCGGGCTGCCTCAACAATGGCGGGTTGCCTTGGCAATGGCAGTCTGCCTCAGCATTGGCCGACTACGTCTGTCCAAGTGGGCGGCCTTGGTAATGGCGGATGCCCCTCCCCCAGAGAGCTGGACCGTCCCAGGTTCAGCTGCGCTTGCTGTGAAAGTCTCAATCCAGAGTTTCTTGTTGCTGTTCTCTTCTGGGTGTGGGACCAGCCGAGCCTGGTCACCTGGCTCCCTACCTCAGAGCCTTTTTTAAGTTCGTGTTCCAGTCGCTTGTTGAAGAGGCACCGGGCTCTGTTTGTTTTCCCCTGTGGCCATTCACTGTGCTGACTTGAACAGCAGCACTTAGGTTTGTGGCACTTTTTTTTTTTTGCCCTGAAATCTACTGTCCTGGTTCAGTGCTCAATCCCCTTTTTAAGCAGATGAATGGGCGAATTCCTGTGGCTCGAATCGCCAGCAAAAGGGGCACCTGGACCGGTGTATTTTGTACAGAGAATCGCTGCTCCAGGGTGTCGACAAAGCAGCCATGCGGGGAAGAGCAGTGGCTCTGTCCGGCAGAGCCGAGCTGGCCGAAACAGGCACAATGGCGACCCTGGAGCTCCTCCGCCTGGGAATTTCAAGTCTATGGGAAATAAAAATGGGGCATCCACTCAACCTCCGCTTTCACTGGGAGCTGGAATCCTGAGCTGTTCCTAAACGGCCATTTTGGATCTCAGTCTAATCAAGAAACGTCTCTTTCAAACTGTTCTGCTTTGCGTTTGTTCAACTTAGGAAGTTGCATCTATGCTTAGATTCAGTGAGTGAGAAACACGTTGCCTCTAAAAGCTGCGTTTGGATATTCCTGAGTGAAAGGGAGTACAGGGTGTATTGAGAAATATCTGGCTCTAAAAAAAAACGGAGCTATTTAGCAGAGTGATTGTCAAGGTGTATACTCAACTTACAGAGTTAAACAGATGTGTGAATGTAGAAGTTCAGAAACATTTTCTTTTTAGAATCTAGAAAGAGATATTTGAAGCCATATACAAGCACATAAGAATTAGCGGTAAGATTGAGTCTAAACCACAGGAGAACCGTCTCTTTCAAAGTGCTCTGCTGTGTGTTCATTCACCTTAGGAAGTTACATCTATGTTTAGATTCAGCGAGGTAGAAACACGTTTCTTCTACAAGCTGCGTTTGGATATTCCTGAGTGAATGGGAGTACTGGGTGTAATGAGAAATATCTGGATATAAAAGAAAAACGGAGCTATCTAGCAGAATGATTGTCAAGCTGTATATTCAACGTACAGAGTGAAAGAGATGTCTGAATGTTGCTGTTCAGAAACTCTTTCTTTGTATAATCTAGAAAGAGATATTTCCAGCCATATACAGGCACATAAGAATTAGCGGTAAGATAGCGTATAAACCACAGGAGAAACGAATCCTTCAAACTGCTCTGCTGTGTGTTCGTTCACCATAGAAAGTTGCATCTATGTTCAGATTCCGCGAGTGAAAAACACGTTTCTTCTAAAAGCTGACTTTCGATATTCCTGAGTGAAGGGGACATTAGGGTGTAATGAGAAGTATCTGGCTCTAAAATAAAAACGTAGCTATCTAGCAGAATGATTGAAAAGGTGTATATTAACTTACGGAGTTAAACAGATGTGTGAATGTAGCTGTTTAGAAACCCTTTCCTTGGTGAATCTAGAAGGAGATATTTCCAGCCATATACAGGCACATAAGAATTAGCAGTAAGATCGTGTCTAAACCACAGGAGAAACGTCTCTTTCAAACTGCTCTACTCTGTGTTCATTCACCTTAGGAAGTTGCATCCATGTTTAGATTCAGGGAGTTAGAAACACGTTTCTTCTAAAAGCTGCGTTAGGATATTCCTTAATGAATGGGAGTATAGGGTGCAATGAGAAATATCTGGCTCTAAAACAAAAACGGAGCTATGTAGCAGAATGATGGTTAAGGTGTTTATTCATCTTACAGAGTTAAAGAGATGTCAGAATGTAGCAGTTCAGAAACCCTTTCTTTGGTGAATCTAGAAAGAGATATCTCCAGCCACATACAGTCACAAAAGAATTAGCTGTAATATCGCGTCTAAACCGCAGGAGAAATGTCTCTTTAAAACTGCTCTACTGTGTGTTCGTTCACCTTAGGAAGTTGCATCTATGTTTAGATTCAACGAGTTAGAAACACGTTTTTTCTAAAAGCTGCGTTTGGATATTTATGAGTGAATGGGAGTACAGGGTGTATTGAGAAATACCTAGATCTAAAACAAAAACGGAACTATCTAACAGAATGATTGTCAAGATGTATATTCAACTTACAGAGTTAAACAGGTGTGTGAAGTTGCAGATCAGAAACCTTTTCTCTGGAGAATCTAGAAAGAGATATTTCCCCCATATACAGGCAGATAGGACTTTGCGGTAAGATAGCCTCTAAACCAGAGGAGAATCGTCTCTTTCAAACTGCTCTGTTGTGTGATCGTTCACCCTAGGAAGTTTCAATTATGTTCAGATTAAGCGAGTTACGAACACGTTTATTCCAAACGCTGCGTTTGGATATTCCTGCGTGAATGGGAGTACAGGGTGTAATGAGAAATATCTGGATCTAAAACAAAAACGGAGCTATCTAGGAGAATGATTGTAAAGGTGTATATTCAACTTTCAGAGTTAAAAAGATGTGTGAATGTAGCGGTTCAGAAACCCTTTCTTTGCATAATCTAGTAAGAGATATTTCCAGCCATATGAAGGCACTTAAGAATTAGCGGTAATATCGCGTCTAAACCAAAGGAGAAACGTCTCTTTCAAACTGCTATGCTGTGTGTTCCTTCACCTTAGGAAGTTGCATCTATGTTTAGATTCAGCGAGTTAGAAACACGTTTCTTCTAAAAGCTGCGTTTGGATATCCCTGAGTGAATGGGAGTACAGGGTGTAACGAGAAATATCTGGATCTAAAACAAAAACGGAGCTATCTGGCAGAATGATTGTCAAGGTGTATATTCAGGTTACAGAGGTAAACAGTTATGTAAATGTTGCAGTTGAGAAACCCTTTCCTTGGAGAATCTAGAAAGAGCTATTTCCAGCCATATACAGCCACATAAGAATTAGCGGTAAGATTGCATCTAAACCACAGGAGAAACGTCTCTTTCAAACTGCTCTGCTGTTTGTTCGTTCAGCTTAGGAAGTTGCATCTATGTTTAGATTCAGCGAGTTAGAAACACATTTCTTCTAAAAGCTGCGTTTGGATATTCCTGAGTGAAAGGGAGTACAGGGTGTAATGAGAAATATCTTGCTTTAAAACAAAAACAGAGTGATCTAGCAGAATGATTGCCCAGGTGTGTATTCAGCTTACAGAGGTAAACAGATGTGTGAATATAGCAGTTCAGATGACGTTTCCTTGGAGAATCTAAAAAGATATATTTTCAGCCATACACAGGCACCTAAGAATTAGCGGTAAGATCGCGTCTAAACCACAGGAGAAACGTCTCTTTCAAACTGCTCTACTGTGTGTTCGTTCACCTTAGGAACTTGCATCTATGTTTAGTTTCAGTGAGTTAGAAACATTGTTTCTTCTAAACGTTGTGTTTGGACATTTCTGAGTGAATGGGTGTACAGGGTGTAATGAGAAATATCTGGCTTTAAAAAAAACGGATCTATCTAGCAGAATGATTGTCAAGATGTGTATTCACCTTACAGAATTAAATGGATACGTGAATGTAGCAGTTCAGAAACCCTTTCTTTGGAGAATCTAGAAAGAGATATTTCCAGCTATATAGAGGAACAATAGAATTAGGGGTATGATCGCATCCAAACCACAGAAGAAACGTGTCTTTCAGGCTGCTATGCTGCATGTCCCTTTATCTTAGGAAGTTACATCCATGTTTAGATTCTGCGAGTTAGAAACACGTTTTTTCTAAAAGCTGCGTTTGGATATACCTCAGTGAATGGGAGTACAGGGTGTAATGAGAAATATCTGGATCTAAAAAAAAATGGAGCTACCTAGCAGAATGATTGTCAAGGTGTATATTCAGCTTACAGAGTTAAAGAGGTATGTAACTGTTGCAGTTGAGAAACCGGTTCTTTGTAGAATCTAGAAAGAGCTATTTCCAGCCATATACTGGCAGATAAGAATTACAGGTAAGATGGCATCTGAACCACAGGAGAAACGTCTCCGTCAAACTGCTGTGCTGGGTGTTCGTTCAGCTTAGGAAGTTACATCTATGTTTAGATTCAGAGAGTTACAAACACGTTTCTTCTAAAAGCTGCGTTTGGATATTCTTGAGTGAATGGGAGTACTGGGTGTAATAAGAAATTTCTGGCTCTAAGATAAAAACGGAGCTAT
>NW_016108200.1:78948-80689 GCF_001604975.1 Cebus imitator | reverse complement strand
ACGTCTCTTTCAAACTACTCTGCTGTGTATCACTTCAGCATAGGGAGTTGCCTCCATGTTTAGATTCAGCGAGTTAGAAACACGTTTCTTGTAAAAGCTACGTTTGGATATTCTTGTGTGAATGGGAGTACACAGTGTTATGAGAAATATCTGACTCTAAAAGAAAAACGGGGCTATCTACCAGATTGATTGTCAAGTTGCATATTCAACTTACAGAGTTAAAGAGATATGTGAATGTAGCAGTTCAGAAACACTTTCTCTGGAGAATCTAGAAAGATATAATTCCAGCCATATACAGGCACATAATAATTAGCGGTAAGGTCGCTTCTAATCCACAGGAGAAACGCCTCTTTCAAACTGCTCTGCTGTGTGTCAATTCACCTTAGGAAGAGGAATCCATGTTTAGATTAACAGAGTTATAAACACGTTTCTTCTAAAAGCTGCGTTTGGATATTCCTGAGTGAATGGGAGTACAGGTTTTAATGAGAAATATGTGGCTCTAAAACAAAAACGGAGCTATCTAGCAATATGATTGTCAAGGAGTATAATCAACTTACAGAGTGAAACAGAGGTGTGAATGTAGCACTTCAGAAACATTTACTTTGGAAAATCTAGACAGAGATATTTCCAGCCATATACAGGCACATAAGGATTAGCGGTAAGATCGCGTCTAACCCACAGGAGAAACCTGTCTTTGAAACTGCTCTGCTGTGTGTTCGTTCACCTTAGGAAGTCGCATCTATGTTTAGATTCCGCGAGTTAGAAACACGTTTCTTGTAAATCGCTGCGTTTCGATATTTCTGAGTTAATGGGAGTACAGGTTGTAATGAGAATTATCTGGCTTTAAAACCAAAACGAAGCTGTTTAGCAGAATGATTGTCAACTTATATATTCAACTTACAGAATTAACCAGAGGTATGAATGTATTAGTTCAGAAACCATTTCTTTGGAGAATCTAGAAAGGGATATTTCCAGCCATATACAGGCCCATAATAACTAGCGGTATGGTCGAGTCTAAACCACAGGAGAAACGTTTCCTTCAAACTGCTCTGATGTGTGTTCGTTCACCTTAGGAAGTTGCATCTATGTTTAGATTCAGCGAGTTAATAACACGTTTCTTCTAAAAGCTGCTTTTGAATATTCCTGAATGAATATTAGTACAGGGTGTAATGAGAAATGTCTGCCTCTAAAACAAAAACGGAGCTATCCAGCAGAATGATTCTCAAGGAGTATATTCAACTTACAGATTTAAAGAGACGTGTGAATGTAGCAGTTGAGATACTCTTTCTTTGGATAATCTGGAAAGACATATTTCCATACATATACAGGCACATAAGAATTAGTGGTAAGATCGTGTCTAAACCACAGGAGAAACGCCTCTTTCAAACTGCTCTGCTGTGTGTTCGTTTACCTTAGGAAGTTGCATCTATGTTTAGAATCAGCTAGTTAGAAACAAGTTTCATCTAGAGGGGATTGATCCAAGATGGCGGTTTAGGAACAGCTCAGGATCGCAGCTCCCAGTGAAAGTGCAGAGGGTGAGTGGACGCCGCGTTTTTATTGCCCACAGACTAGGAAATTCCCGGGCAGAGGCGCTCCACGGTCGCCAGCGCGGCTGTTTCGGCCAGCGCGGCTGTGCCGGCCAGTGCCGCTGCTTTGCCCCACGCGGCTGCTTTGTCGGCGCCCCAGAGCCGCGCTTCTCCGTACAAAATACACTGGTCCGGGGGCCCTTTAGGCTGGCAAT
>NW_016108200.1:68455-72874 GCF_001604975.1 Cebus imitator | reverse complement strand
GAAGGCAGCAAATCACACTGCCACGTGTGTTCCTAAGCAACAATTTTGCATATTCTACACATGTACCCCAAAACCTAAAATGCAATAAAATAAATAAACAGGGCAAAAAATAAATAAATTAAAGAAAAAAAAAGAATTAGGTGTAAGATCACGACTAAACAACAGGAGAAAACTCTCTTTCAAACTGCTCTGCTGTGTGTTCCTTAACCGTAGGAAGTTGGATCTAAGTTTAGATTCAGTGAGTTAGAAACACGTTTCTTCTAAAAGCTGCGTTTGGATATTCCTCAGCGAATGGGAGTACTGGGCGTAATGAGAAATATCTGGATCTAAAACAAAAAAGGAGCTATCTAGCAGAATGATTGTCAAAGTGTATATTCAACTTACAGAGTCCAACTGACGTGTGTGTTGCAGTTCTGCAACACTTACTTTGGAGAATTTGAAGGAGATATTTCCAGCCATATACAGGCACATAAGAATTAGCAGTAAGATCGGGCCTAAACCACAGGAGAAGCATCTCTTGCAACCTGCTCTGCTGTGTGTTCGTCCACCTTAGGAAGTTGCATCTATGTTTAGATTCAGCGAGTTAGAAACACGTTTCTTCTAAAAGCTGCGTTTGGGTATTCCTCAGTGAATGATAGTACAGCGTAATGAGAAATATCTGGGTATAAAACAAAAACGGAGCTATCTAGCAGAATGATTGTCAATGTGTATATTCAATTTACAAGGTAAACATATGTGTGATAGTAGCAGTTCAGCAATCGTTTCCTTGTAGAATCTAGAAAGAGATATTTCCAGCCACATACAGGCACATAAGAATTAGCGGTAAGGTCGAGTCTCAACCACAGGAGAAACGACTCTTTCAAACAGCTATGCTGTGTGGACCTTCACCTTAGTAAGTTGCATCTATGTTTACATTCAGCGAGTTAGAAACACGTTTCTTCTAAAAGCTGCGTTTGGATATTCGTGAGTGAATGGGAGCACGGGGTGTAATGAGAAATATCTGGCTCTAAAACAAAAACGGACCTGTCCAGCAGAATGATTTTGAAAGTGTATATTCAAAATCATTTAACTTACAGAGTTAAACAGATGTGTGAAATTAGCAGTTCAGAAACCCTTTCTTTAGAGAAACTAGAAAGAGATATTTGCAGCCATATAGAGGCACATAAGAATTAGCGGTAAGGTCGCGTCTAAACCACAGAAGAAACGTCTCTTTCAAACTGATCTACTGTGTGTTCGTTGACCTTAGTAAGTTGCATCTACGTTTAGATTCACTAAGTTAGAAACACTTTTCTTCTAAAACCTGCGTTTGGATATTCCTGAGCGAATGGGAGTACAGGGTGTAAAGAGAAATATCTGTCTCTAAAACAAAAAAGGAGCTATCTAGCAGAATGATTGTCAAGGAGTGTATTCAACTTACAGAGTTAAACAGATGTGTGAATGTAGCAGTTCAGAAACCCTATCCTTGGAGAATCTAGAAAGACATATTTCCAGCCATATACCGGCACATAAGAATTAGCTGTGAGATCGTGTCTAAACCACAGGAGAAACGTCTCTTTCAAACTGCTCTGCTGAGTGTTCGTTCACCTTAGCAAGTTGCATCTATGTTTAGATTCAGGGAGTTAGAAACACGTTTCTTCTAAAAGCTGCGTTTGGATATTCCTGAGTCAATGGGAGCAGAGGGTTAATGCGAAATATCTGGATCTAAGACAAAAACGGAGCTATCTAGCAGAATGATTGTCAAAGTGTATGTTCAACGTATGGAGTTAACCTGATGTGTGAATGTGGCAGTTCACAAACCCTTTCTTTGGAGAATCTAGAAAGAGATATTTCCAGCCATATAGAGGCACATAAGAATTAGTGGTATGATCTCGTCTAAACCACAGGAGAAAATTCTCCTTCAAACTGCTGTGCAGTATGTTAGTTGAGCTTAGTAAGTTGCATCTATGCTTAGATTCAGAGAGTTAGAAACACGTTTCTTCTAAAAGCTGCTTTTGAATATTCCTCAGTGAATGGGAGTACTGGGTGTAATGAGAAATATATGGATCTAAAACAAACACGGAGCTATCTAGCAGAATGATTGTCAAAGTGTATATTCAAATTACAGAGTGAAACAGACTTGTGAATGTTGTAGTTCAGAAACCCTTTCTTTAGAGAATCTAGAAAGAGATATTACAAGCCATATACAGGAACATAATAAATAGTGGTAACATCACGTTTAAACCACAGGAGAAACGTCTTTTTCAAACCGCTCTGCTGTGCGTTTGTTCACCTTACGAAGTTGCATCTATGTTTAGGTTCAGCGACTTAGAAACACGTTTCTCCTTAAAGCTAGGTTTGGATATTCCTGAGTGAATGGGGCTACAGGGTGTAATGAGGAATATCTGGCTCTAAAACAAAAACGGAGCTATCTGGCAGAATGATTGTCAAGGTGTATATTCAACTTACAGAGTTAAACAAATGTGTGAATGTTGCAGTTCAGAAACCCTTTCGTTGGGGAATCTAGAAGGAGATATTTCCAGCCATATAGAGGCACATAAGAATTAGCAGTAAGATCTCGTCTAAACCACAGGAGAAACGTCTCTTTCAAACTGATCTGCTGTGTGTTCGTTCACGTTAGGAAGTTGCACCTATATTTAGATTCAGCGAGGTAGAAACACGTTTCTTCTAAAAGCTGCGTTTGATTATTCCTGAGTGAATGGGAGTGCAGGGTGTAATGAGAAATATTTTGATCTAAAACAAAAACGGAGCTATCTAGCCGAATCATTGTCAAAGTGTATTTTCAAAATACAGAGCTAACCTGATGTGTGATGTGGCAGTTCACAAACCCTTTCTTTGGAGAATCTAATAAGAGATATTTCCAGCCAAATGGAAGCACATAAGAATTAGCGGTAAGATGGCGTCTAAACCACAAGAGAAAAGTCTCCTTCAAACTGCTGTGCTATATGTTAGTTGAGCTTAGTAAGTTGCATCTATGTTTAGATTCAGAGAGTTAGAAACACGTTTCTTCTAAAAGCTGCGTATGGATATTCCGAGTGAATGGGAGTTCAGGGTGTAATGAGAAATATGTGGATCTAAAACAAAATGGAGCTATCTAGCATAAAGATTGTCGAGGTGTGTATTCAACTTACAGAGTTAACCAGATGTGTGAATGCTGCAGTTCAGAAACCCTTTCTTTGGAGAACCTAGAAAGAGATATTTACAGCCATATATGTGCACAAAAGAATTAGCGATAACATCGCGTCTAAACCACAGGAGAAACGTCTTTTTCAAACTGCTCTGCTGTGTGTTCGTTCACCTTAGGAAGTTGCATCTATGTTTAGATTCAGCGAGTTAGAAACACGTTTCTTCTAAAAGCTGCGTTTGGATATTCCTGAGTCATTGGGAGTACAGAGTGTAATGAGAAATATCTGGCTCTAAAACAAAAACGGAGCTATATAGCAGAATGATTGTCAAGGTGTATATTCAACTTACGGAGTTAAAGACTTGTGAATGTAGTAGTTGAGAAACCCTTTCTTTGGAGAATCTAGAAGGAGATATTTCCAGCTATATACAGGCATATAAGAATTAGCGATATGATCGCGTCTAAACCACAGGAGAAACGTCCCTTTCAAGCTGCTCTGCTGCGTGTCACTTCACCTTAGGAAGTTCCATCCATGTTTAGATTCAGCAAGATAGAAACACGTTTCTTCTAAAAGCTGTGTTTGGATATTCCTGAGTGAATGGGACTACAGGGTGTAATGAGAAATATGTGGCTCTAAAACAAAAATGGAGCTTTTTTGCAGAATGATTGTCAAAGTGTATATCTAACTTACAGAGTTAAAGAAATGTTTTAATGTAACAGTTGAGAAACCCTTTCTCTGGCGAATCTAGAAAGAGACATTTCCAGCTATGTACAGGCTCATAAGAATTAAAGGTAAGATCGAGTCTAAACCACTGAAGAAACGTCTCTTTCAAGCTGATCTGCTGCGTGTCACTTCACCTTAGGAAGTTGCATCCATGTTTAGATTCAGCGAGATGGAAACACTTTTCTTCTAAACGCTGCATTTGGGCATTTCTGAGTGAATGGGAGTACAGGGTGTAATAAGAAATATCTGGCTCTAAAACAAAAATGGAGCTATCCAGCAGAATGATTGTCAAGGTGTATATTCAACTTATAGAGTTAAACAGACGTGTGATTGTAGGAGTTCAGAAAACCTTTCTTTGGAGAATCTAGAAACAGATGTTTCCAGCCATATACAGGCACATAAGAATTAGCGGTAAGATCGTGTCTAAATCACAGGAGAAACGTCTCTTTCAAACTGCTCTGCTGTGTGTCACTTCACCTTAAGAAGTTGCATCTATGTTTACATTCAGGGAGTTAGAAACACGTTTCTTCTAAAAGCTGAGTTTGGATATTCTTGAGTGAATCTGAGTAGTCTG
>NW_016108200.1:63116-67185 GCF_001604975.1 Cebus imitator | reverse complement strand
TTGGATATTCCTGAGTGAATGGGAGTACAGAGTTTAATGAGAAATATCTTGCTCTAAAACAAAAACGCAGATATCTAGCAGAATAATTGTCAAGGTGTATATTCAACTTAAGAGTTAAACAGATGTGTGAATGTAGCAGTTCAGAAACCCTTTCTTTGGAAAATCTAGATAGAGATATTTCCAGCCATATACAAAAACATAAGAATTAGAGGTAAGATCGTGTCTAAACCACAGGAGAAACGTCTCTTTCAAACTGGTCTGCTGTGTGTCACTTCACCTTAGGAAGTTGCATCCATGTTTAGATTCAACGATTTGAAACACGTTTCTTCTAAAAGCTGCGTTTGGATATTCCTCAGTGAATGGGAGTACGGGGTGCAATGAGAAGTATGTGGCTCTAAAAAAAAACGGAGCTATCTAGCAGAATGATTGTCAAGATGTATATTCAACTTACAGACTTAAACAGATATGTGAATGTAGCAGTACAGAAACCCTTTCTTTGGAGAGTCTAGAAAGAGATATTTCCAGCCATATGCAAGAACACAAGAATTAGCATCAAGATCGCGTCTAAACCACTGGAGAAACGTCTCTTTCAAACTGCTCCACTGTGTGTTCATTCACCGTAGGAAGTTGCATCTATGTTTAGATTCAGCGAGGTAGAAACGCGTTTCTTCTAAAAGCTGCGTTTGGATATTCCTGAGTGAATGGGAGTAAATTGTGTAATGAGAAATATCAGGCTCTAAATCAAAAACGGAGCTATCTAGTAGAATGATTGTCAACGTGTATATTCCACTTACAAATTTAAACAGATGTGTGAATGTAGCAGTTCAGAAACGATTTCTTTGCAGAATCTAGAAAGACATATTTCCAGCCATATGCAGGCAGATAAGAATTAGCGGTAAGATCGCGTCTAAACCACAGTAGAAACGTCTCTTTCAAAGTGCTTCGCTGTGTGTTCATTCACCTTTGAAGTTGCATCTATGTTTAGATTCAGCGAGTTAGAACGCGTTTCTTCTAAAGGTGTGTTTGGATATTCCTAAGTTAATGGGAGTACACGGTGTAATGAGAAATATCTGTCTCTAAAAGAAAAAAGGAGCTATCTACCAGAATGATTGTAAAGATATATATTCAACTTACAGAATTAAAGAGATGTGTGAATGTAGCAGTTGACAAAGCCTTTCTTTGGAGAATCTACAAAGAGATATTTCACGCCATAAAGAGGCACATAGGAATTAGCGTTAAGATCTCGTCTAAACCACAGGAGAAACGTGCCTTTCAAACTGCTCCACTGTGTGTTCGCTCACCTTAGGAACTTGCATCTATGTTTAGATTCGGCTACTTAGAAACACGTTTCTTCTAAAAGGTGCGTTAGGATATTCTGAGTGAATGGGAGAACATTGTGTAATGAGAAATATCTGGTTCTAAAACAAAAACGGACCTATCTAGTAGAATGATTGTCAAGGTGTATATTCAACTTACAGAGTTAAAGAGATGTGCGAATGTAGCAGTTAAGAAACCCTTTCTTTGGAGAATCTAGAAAAAGGTATTTCCAGCCATATACAGGCACGTAAGAATTAGCGGTAAGATCGTGCCTAAACCACAGGAGAAAGGTCTGTTACAAACTGCTCTGCTGTGTGTCCCTTCCCCTTAGGAAGCTGCATCCATGTTTAGATTCAGCGAGTTACAAACACGTTTCTTCTAAAAGCTGCGTTTGGATGTTCCTGAGTTAATGGGATTACAGTGTATAATGAGAAATATCTGGCTCTAAAACAAAAACAGAGCTATATAGCAGAATGATTGTCATGCTGTATATTCAACTTACAGAGGTAAACAGACGTGTGAATGTAGCAGTTCAGAAACCCTTTCTTTGGAGAATCTAGAAAGAGATATTTCCAACCATATACAAGAACATAAGAATTAGCGGTAAGTTCGCGTCTAAACCACAGGAGAAACGACGCTTTCAAACTGCTCTGCTGTGTGTCATTTCACCTTAGGAAGTTGCATCGATGTTTAGATTCAGCGAGTTGGAAACACGTTTCTTCCAAAAGCTCCATTTGTATATTCCTCAGTGAATGGGAGTACAGGGTGCAATGAGAAGTATGTGGCTCTAAAAAAAAAAAACGGAGCTATCTAGCAGAATGATTGTCAAGGCGTATATTCAACTTACAGATTTAAACAGATATGTGAATGTAGCAGTTCAGAAACCCTTTCTTTGTAGAATCTGGAAAGAGGTATTTCCAACCGTATACAAGAATATAAGAATTAGCAGTAAGATCGCGTCTAAACCACAGTAGAAACGTCTATTTGAAACTGCTCCGCTGTGTGTTCGTTCACCTTAGGAAGTTGCATCTATATTTAGATTCAGCGAATTAGAAACGCGTTTCTTCTAAAAGCTGTGTTTGGGTATTCCTAAGTTAATGGGAGTACAGGGTGTAATGAGAAATATCTGTCTCTAAAAGAAAAACTGAGCTTTCTAGCAGAATGATTGTAAAGATGTATATTCAACTTATCAGACTTAAAGAGATGTGTGAATGTAGCAGTTCAGAAAGCCTTTCTTTGGAGAATCTACAAAGAGATATTTCTAGCCATAAAGAGGCACATAGGAATAAGCGGTAAGACCTCATCTAAACCACAGGAGAAACGTCCCTTTCAAACTGCTCTGCTGTGTGTCACTTCCCCTTAGGAAGTTGCATCCATGTTTAGATTCAGCGAGTTAGAAACACGTTTCTTCTAAAACCTGCGTTTGGATGTTCCTGTGTAAATGGGATTTCATGGTGTAATGAGAAATATCTGGCTCTAAAACAATATTGGAGCTATATAGCAGAATGATTGTCAAGGTGTATATTCAACTTACAGAGGTAAACAGATGTGTAAATGTAGCAGTTCAAAAACCCTTTCTTTGGAGAATCTAGAAAGAAATATTTCCAGCCACATACAGACACATAAGAATTAGCCGTAAGAGCGCGTCTAAACCACAGGAGAAACGTCTCTTTCAAGATGCTCCGCTGTGTGTTCGTTCAACTCAGGAAGTTGCATCTATGTTTAGATTCAGTGAGGTAGAAACACTTTCCTTCTAAAAGCTGCGTTTGGATGTTCCTGAGTGAATGGGAGTACAGGGTGTAATGTGAAATATCTGGCTCTAAAACAAAAATGGAGCTATCTAGCAGAATGATTGTCAAGGTGTATATTCAACTTACTGAGGTAAACATATGTGTGAATGTAGCAGTTCAGAAACCCTTTCTTTGGAGAATCTAGAAAGAGATATTTCCAGCCATATACAGGCACATAAGAATTAGCGGTAAGATAGCATCTAAACCACAGGAGAAACGTGTCTTTCAAACTGCTCTGCTGTGTTAGTTCATCTTGGAAGTCGCATCTATGTTTAGATTCAGCGAGGTGGCAACTCGTTTCTTCTAAAAGCTGCGTTTGAATATTCCTCAGTGAATGAGAGTACAGGATGTACTGAGAAATATCAGGCTCTAAAACAAAAACCGAGATATCTAGCAGAATGATAGTCAAGGTGTATATTCAACTTACAGAGTTAAACAGATGTGTGAATGTAGCCTTTCATAAACCCTTTCTTTGCAGAATCTAGAAAGAGATATTTCCAGCCATATACAGGCACCAAAGAATTAGCGGTAAGATCGCGTCTAAACCACAGGAGAACCGTCTCTTTAAAACTGCTCTGCTGTGTGTCACTTCACCTTAGGAAGTTTCATCCATGTTTAGATTCAGCGAGTTAGAAACACGTTTGTTCTAAAAGCTGCGTTTGGTTATTCCTGAGTGAATGGGGGTATAGGGTGCAATGAGAAATATCTGGGTCTAAAACAAAAACGGAGCTATCTAGCAGAATGATTATCAAGGTGTACATTCAACTTACACAGCTAAACAGACGTGTGAATGTAGCAGTTCAGAAACCATTTCTTTGGAGAATCTACAAAGAGATATTTCCAGCCATATACAGATACACCAGAATTAGCGGTCAGATCGCTTCTAAAATACAGCAGAAACGTCTCTTTCAAACTGCTCTGCTGTGCGTTCGTTCACCTTAGGAAGTTGCATCTATGTTTAG
>NW_016108200.1:54792-62947 GCF_001604975.1 Cebus imitator | reverse complement strand
GTGTGAATGTAACAGTTCAGAAACCCTTTCTTTGGAGAATCTAGAAAGAAATATTTCCAGCCATATACAGGCAGATAAGAATTAGCGGTAAGATTGCGTGTAAAGCACAGGAGAAACGTCTTTAAAACTGCTGTGCTGAGTGTTCGTTCAGCTTAGGAAGTTGCGTCTATATTTAGATTGAGGGAGTTAGAAACACGTTTCTTCTAAAAGCTGCTTTTGGATATTCCTGAGTGAATTCGAGTATAGGGTGTAATGAGAATTATCTGGTTCAAAAACAAAAACGGAGCTATCTAGCAGAATGATTGTCAAGGTGTATATTCAACTTAAAGAGCTAAACAGATGTGTGAATGTAGCAGTTCGGAAACCCTTTCTTTGGAGAATCTAGAAAGAGATATTTCCAGCCATTTACAGGCACATAAGAATTAGCGCTAAGATCGCGTCTAAACCACAGGAGAAACGTATCTTTCACATTGCTCTGCTGTGTGTTCGTTCACCGTAGGAGGTTGCATCTATGTTACCTTCAGGAGTTAGAAACATGTTTCTTCTAAAAGCTGCGTGTGGATATTCCTGACGGAATGGCAGTAGAGGGTGTACTGAGAAATATCTGGCTCTAAAGCAAAAACTGAGGTATCTAGCAGAATGATTGTCAAGGTGTATATTCAACTTACAGAGGTAAAGAGATGTGTGAATGTAGCACTTCAGAAACCCTTTCTTTGGAGATCTAGAAAGAGATATTTCCAGCCATATACAGGCACATAAGAATTAGCGGTAAGATCTCGTCTAAATCACAGGAGAAACGTTTCTTTCAAACTGCTCTGCAGTGTGTTCGTTCACCTTAGGAAGTTGAATCTATGTTTAGATTCAGCAAGTTACAAACACGTTTCTTCTAAACGCTGCGTTTGTATATTTATCAGTGAATGGGAGTACAGGGTTTAATGAGAAATATCTGACTCTATAACAAAAATGGAGCTATCTAGCAGAATGATTGTCAAGATGTGTATTCAACTTACAAAGGTAAACAGACGTATGAATGTAGCACGTCAGAAACCCTTTCTCTGGCGAATCTAGAAAGAAACATTTCCAGCCATATACAGGCACATAAGAATTTGCGGTAAGATCGCTACTAAACCACAGGAGAAACGTCTCCTTCAAACTGCTCTGCTGTGTGTTCGTTCACCTTGGGAAGTTTCATCTATGTTTAGATTCAGCGAGTTAGAAACACTTTTCTTCTTAAAGCTGCGTTTGGATATTCCTGAAAGAATGGGAGTACAGGGTGTAATGATAAATATCTGGCTCTTAAAGAAAAACGGAACTCTCTAGCAGAATGATTGTCAAGGTGTATATTCAACTTACAGAGTTAAACAGATGTGTGAATATAGCAGCTCAGAAATCCTTTCTTTGGAGAATCTAGAAAGAGACATTTCCAGCCATGCACAACAATGTAAGAATTAGCGGTAAGATCACATCTAAAAAAAAGGAGAAAGGTCTCTTTAAAACTGCTCTGCCGTTTATTCGTTCACCTTAGGAAGTTACATCTGTGTTTAGATTCAGCGAGTTAGAAACATGATTATTTTAAAAGCTGCGTTTGTATGTTCCTGAGTATGGGGTGTATGGGGTGTAATGAGAAATATCTGGCTTTAAAACAAACACAGAGCTGTCTAGCAGAATGATTATCAAGGTGTATATTCAACTTACAAAGGTAAACATATATGTGAATGTAGCAGTTCAGAAACTCTTTCTTTGGAGAATCTAGAAAGAGATATTTCCAGCCATATACAGGCACATAAGAATTAGCAGTAACATCGTTTCTAAAATACAGGAGAAACGTTTCCTTCAAACTGCTCTGTTGTGTGTTCGTTCGCCTTAGAAAGTTGCATCTATGTTTAGATTCAACGTGTTGAAACGCGTTTCTTCTCAAAGCTGCGTTTGGATATTCCTGAATGAATTGGAGTACAGGGTGTAATGAGAAATATCTGGCTCTAAAACAAAAACGGAGCTACCTAGCAGAATGATTGTCAATGTGTTTATTCAACTTACAGAGTAAAACAGATATGTGAATGTAGCAGTTCAGAAACCCTTTCATTGGAGAATCTACAAGAGATATTTCCAGCCATATACAGACACATAAGAATTAGCGTTAAGATCACGTCTAAACCACAGGAGAAACGTCCTTCAAACTGCTCTGCTGTGTGTTCGTTCACCTTATGAAGTTGCATCTATGTTTAGATTCAGAGAGTTAGAAACACGTTTCTTCTAAACGTTGCATTTGGATATTTCTGAGTGAATGGGAGTACAGGGTTTTATGAGCAATAACTGGCTCTAAAACAAAAACGGAGCTATTTTGCAGAATGATTGTCAAGGTGTATATTCAACTTACAGACTTAAACAGATGTATGAATGTTGCAGTTCAGAAACCCTTTCTTTGGAGAATCTGGAAAGAGATATTATAGCCATATACAGGCATATAAGAATTAGCGGTAACATTGCGTCTGAAAAACAGGAGAAATGTCTTTTTCAAACTGCTCTGATGTGCGTTCGTTCTCCTGAGGAAGTTGCATCTATGTTTAGATTCAGCGAATTAGAAACACGTTTCTTGTAAAAGCTACGTTTGGATATTCCTGAGTGAATGGGAGTACAGGGTGTAATGAGAAATATATCGCTCTAAAAGTAAAACGGAGCTATGTAGCAGAATGATTGTCAAGGTTTATATTCAGCTTACAGAGTTAAACAGATGTGTGAATGTTGCAGTTCAGAAACCCTTTCTTTGGAGAATCTAGAAAGAGATATTTCCAGCCATATACAGGCTCATAAGAATTAGTGGTAAGATCGCGTCTAAACCACAGAAGAAACGTCTCCTTCAAACTGCTCTGCTGTGGGTTCGTTCACCTTAGGAAGTTGCATCTGTGTTTAGATTCAGCGAGGTAGAAACACTATTCTTCAAAAAGCTGCGTTTGGATATTCCTCATTGAATGGTAGTACAGGGTGCAAGGAGAAATATCTGGCTCTAAAACAAAAAAAGAGCTATCTAGCAGAATGATTGTCAAGGAGTATATTGAACTTANTCAGAAACCCTTTCATTGGAGAATCTACAAGAGATATTTCCAGCCATATACAGACACATAAGAATTAGCGTTAAGATCACGTCTAAACCACAGGAAAAACGTCCTTCAAACTGCTCTGCTGAGTGTTCGTTCACCTTAGGAAGTTGCGTCTATGTTTAGATTGAGGGAGTTAGAAACACGTTTTTTCTAAAAGCTGCGTTTCTATATTCCTGAGTGAATGGGAGTTCAGTGTGTAATGAGAAATATCTGGCTCTAAAACAAAAATGGAGCTATCTAGCAGAATGATTGTCAAGGTGTATATTCAACTTACAGAGGTAAACAGATGTGTGAATGTAGCAGTTCAGAAACCGTTTCATTGGACAATCTAGAAAGAGATATTTAAAGCCACATACAGGCACCTAAGAATTAGCAGTAAGATCGCCTCTAAACCACAGGAGAAACGTGTCTTTCAAACGGCTCTGCTGTGCGTTCGTTTACCTTAGCAGGTTGCATCTATGTTTAGATTCAGCGAGTTAGAAACACGTTTGTTCTAAAAGCTGCGTTTGGATATTCCTGACTCAATGGGAATACATGGTGTAATGAGATATATCTGGCTCTAAAACAAAAACGGAGCTATATAGCAGAATGATTGTCAAGACGTATACTCAACTTACAGAGTTAAACAGATGTGTGAATATAGCAATTCATAAATCCTTTCTTTGGAGAATCTAGAAAGAGATATTTCCAGCCATATACAGGCACATAAGAATTAGCTGTAAAATCGCGTCTAAACCACATGAGAAACGTCTCTTTCTAACTGCTCTGCTGTGTGTTCGTTCACCTTAGGAAGTTGCATCTATGTTTAGATTCAGTGATGTAGAAACACGTTTCTTCTAAAAGCTGCGGTTGGATATTCCGGAGTGAGTGGGAGTACAGGGTGTAATGACAAATATCTGGCTCTAAAGCAAAAACCGAGCTATATAGCAGAATGATTGTCAAGGTGTATATTCAACGTACAGAGTTTAACAGATGTGTGAATGCAGCAGTTCAGAAACCGTTTCTTTGGATAATCTAGAAAGAGATATTTCCAGCCATTCACAGGCACGTAAGAGTTAGCGGTAAGATCGCGTCTAAACCACAGGTGAAAGGTCTCTTTCAAACTGCTCTGCTGTGTGTTCGTTCATCTTAGTAAGTTGCATCTATGTTTACATTCAGCGAGTTAGAAACATGTTTGTCTAAAAGGTGAGTTTGGATATTCCTGAGTGAATGAGAGCATAGGGTGTATTCAGAAATATCTGGCTCTAAAACAAAATCCGAGCTATCTAGCAGAATGATTGTCAAAAGGTATATTCAACTTACAGAGGTAAACAGATGTGTGAATGTAGTGGTTCAGAAACGCTTTCCTTTAGAAATCTAGAAAGAGATATTTGCAGCCGTATACAGGCATATAACAAATCGCGGTAAGATCGCGTGTAAACCACATGAGAAACGTGTCTTTCAAGCTGCTCTGTTGTGTCTTCGTTCACCGTAGGAAGTTGCATCTATGTTAAGATTCAGCGAGTTAGAAACACGTTTGTCTTAAAGGCGCCTTTGGACATTCCTGAGTGAATGAGAGTATAGGGTGTAATGAGAAATATCAGGCTGTAAAACAAAAACGGAGCTATCTAGCAGAATGATTGTCAAGGTGTGTATTCAACTTACAGAGTTAAGCAGATGTGAGAATGTAGCAGTTCAGAAACCCATTCCTTGAAGATGCTAGAAAGAGATATTTACAGTAATATACAGCCACAAAAGAATTAGCGGTAGGATAGCATCTAATCCACAGGACAAACATCTCTTTTAAAATGTTATGCTGTGTGTTCGTTCACCTAAGGAAGTTGAGTCTGTAGTGATTCAGCGAGTTAGAAACACGTTTATTATAAAAGCTGTGTTTGGCTATTCCTGAGTGAATGGAACTCAGGGGGTAATGAGAAATATCTGGCTCGAAAGCAAAAACGGAGCCATCCAGCAGAATGATTGTCAAGATGTATATTCAACCTACAGAGTTAAACAGATGTGTGAATGTTGCAGTTTAGAAACCCTTTCTTTGGAGAATCTAGAAAGAGATATGTCCAGCAATATACAGGCACATAAGAATTAGTGGTAAGATCACGTCTAAGCCACAGGAGAAACATCTCTTTCAAACTGCTCTGCTTGTGTGTTCGTTCACCTTAGGAGGTTGCATCTATGTTTAGATTCAGCGAGTTAGAAACACGTTTCTTCTAAAAGCTGTGTTTGGATATTCCTGATGGTATGGCAGTATAGGGTGTAAGGAGAAATATCTGGCTCTAAAACAAAAACGGAGCTATCTAGCAGAATGATTGTCAAGATGTATACTCAACTTACAGAGTTAAACAGATGTGTGAATATAGCAATTCAGAAATACTTTCTTTGGAGAATCTAGAAAGAGATATTGCCAGCCATATACAGGCACATAAGAATTAGTGGTAAGATCGCGTCTAAACCACAGGAGAAACATCTCTTCCAAACTGCTCTGCTGTGTGTCACTTCACCTTAGGAAGTTGCACCCATGTTTAGATTCAGCGAGTTAGAAACACGTTTCTTCTAAAAGCTGCGTTTGGATATTCCCGAGTGATTTGGAGTAAAGGGTGTAAAGAGAAATGTCTGGCTGTAAAATAAAAACGTTGTATCTAGCAGAATGATTGTCAATGTGCCATCTCAACTTGCAGACTTAAACAGATATGTGAATGTAGCAGTTCGGAAACCCTTCTTTGGAGAATCTAGAAAGAGATATTTCCAGCCATGTACAGGCACATAAGAATTCGCGGTAAGATCGCGTCTAAACCAAAGGAGAAAATACTCTTTTAAACTGCTCTGCTGTGTGTTCGTTCACCTTAGGAAGTTGCATCTATGTTTAGATTCAGCGGGTTAGAAACACGTTTCTTCTAAAAGCTGCGTTTGTATATTCCTTATTCAACTGGAGTTCAGGGTGAAATGAGAAATATCTGGATCTAAAACAAAAACGGACCTATCTAGCAGAATAACTGTCAAGGTGTATATTCACCTTACAGAGTTAAACAGATGTGTGAATGTTGCAGTTCATAAACCGTTTCTTTGGAGAATCTAGAAAGAGATATTTCCAGCCATATACAGGCACATATGAAGTAGCGGTAAGCTCGCGTCTAAACCACAGGAGAAACGTCTCTTTGAAACTGCTCTGCTGTGTGTTCCTTCACCTTAGGAAGTTGCATCTACGTTTAGATTCATCGAGTTAGAAACACGTTTCTTCAAAAAGCCGTGTTTGGCTATTCCTGAGTGAATGGGAGTCCAGTGTGTAATTAGAAATATCTGCTTATAAAACAAAAATGGAGCTCTCTAGCAGAAAGATTGTCGAGGTGTGTATTCAACTTACAGAGTTAAACAGATGTGTGAATGTAGCAGTTCAGAATCCCTTTCTTTGGAGAATGTAGAAAGAGATTTTTCCAGCCATATACAGGCACATAAGAATTAGCTGTAAGCTCGTGTCTAAACCACAGGTGAAATGAGTCTTTCAAACTGCTCTGCTGCGTGTTCGTTCACCTTAGATAGTTGCATTTATGTTTAGATTCAGCGAGGTAGAAACACGTTTCTTCTAGAAGCCGTGTTTGGATATTCCTGAGTGAATGGGAGCACAGGGTGTAATGAGAAATATCTCGCTCTAAAATATAAACGGAGGCATCCAGCAGAATCATTGTCAAGGTGGATATTTAACTTCCAGGGATAAACAGATTTGTGAATGTAGCATTTCAGAAACCCTTTTCTTGGAGAATCTAGAAAGAGATATTTCCAGCCACATACAGGCACATAAGAATTAGCGGTAAGATAGCTTCTAAACCATAGGAGAAACGTCTCTTTCAAACTTCTGTGCTGTGTTCGTTCACCTTAGGATGTTGCATCTATGTTTAGATTCAGCGAGTTAGAAACACGTTTCTTCTAAAAGCTGTGTTTGGATATTCCTGAGTGAATGGGAGTACAGGGTGTAATGAGAAATATCTTGCTCTAAAACAAAAAAGGAGCTATCTGTCAGAATGATTGTCAAGATGTATATTCAACTTACAGAGGTTAACAGATGTGTGAATGTAGCAGTTCAGAAACCCTTTCTCTGGATAATCTAGAAAGAGATCTTTCCAGCCATACAGAGGCACATAAGAATTAGCGGTAAGTTCGCGTCTAAAGCACAGGAGAAACGTCTCTTTCAAACAGCTCTGCTGTGTGGTTGTTCACCTTATGAAGTTGCATCCAGGTTTAGATTCAGAGAGTTGGAAACACGTTTCTTCTAAACGCTGGGTTTGGATATTTCTGAGTGAATGGGAGTACAGGTAAATGAGAAATATCTGGCTCTAAAACAAAAACGGACCTATCTAGCAGAATGATTGTCAAGGTGTCTATTGAACTTACAGAATTAAACAGATGTGTGAATGTAGCAGTTCAGAATCCCTTTCTTTGTAGGATCTACAAAGAGATACTTCCATCCATATACAGGCACATAAGAATTAGATGTAAGATCACGTCCAAACCACAGGAGAAACGTTTCTTTGAAACTGCTCTGCTGAGCGTTCGTTCACCTTAATAAATTGCATCTATGTTTAGATTCAGCGAGTTAGAAACATGTTTCTTCTAAAACCTGCGTTTGGATATTCCTGAGTGAATGGGAGTACAGGGCGTAATGAGAAATATCTGGATCTAAAAGAAAAACGGAGCCATCTAGCAGAATGATTGTCAAGGTGTTTATTCAACTTATAGAGTAAAACAGATGTGTGAATGTTAATGTTCAGAAACCGTTTTGTTTTAGAGTCTAGAAATAGATATTACCAGCCATGTAGAGGCACATAAGACTTAGCGGTATCATGGCGTCTAAACCACAGGAGAAACGTCTCTTTCAAACTGCTCTGCTGTGTGTTCATTCACCTTAGTAAGTTGCATCCATGTTTAGATTCAGCGAGTTAGAAACAGGTTTCTTCTCCATCATTCTCAGCAAACTGACAGAAGAGCAGAAGATCAAACACCGCATGTTCTCACTCATAGGTGGGTGTTGAACAATGAGAACACATGGACACAGGGAGGGGAGCACTACA
>NW_016108200.1:48724-54732 GCF_001604975.1 Cebus imitator | reverse complement strand
AAGGGGAGAAATGCCAGATGTAGGTGATGGGGAGGAAGGCAGCAAATCACACTGCCACGTGTGTTCCTATGCAACAATTTTGCATGTTCTTCACATGTACCCCAAAACCTAAAATTCAATAAAATAAATAAATGGGGAAAAAAAAAGAAACAGGTTTCTTCTAATAGCTGCGTTTGGATATTCCTGAGTGAATGGGGGTACAGGGTGTAATGAGAAATATCTGGCTCTAAAACATAAACGGAGCTATCTAGCAGAATGATTGTCAAGCTGAACATTCAACTCACAGAGTTAAACAGATGTGTGATTGTAGCATTTCAGAAACCCTTTTCTTGGAGAATCTAGAAAGAGATATTTCCAGCCATATGCAGGCACATAAGAATTAGCGCTAAAATCACTTCTAAACCACAGGAGAAACGTCTCTTTCCTACTGCTCTGCTGTGTGTTCGTTCACCTTAGGAAGTTGCATCTATGTTTAGATTCAGCGAGTTGGAAACACCTTTCTTCTGAAACCTGTGTTTGGATTTTCCTGAGTGAATGGGAGTGCAGGGTGTAATGAGAAATATCCTGCTCTAAAACAAAGACGGATCTACATATCAGAATGATTGTCAAGGTGTATATTCAACTTACAGAGTTAAACAGATATGTGAATGTAGCAGTTCAGAAGCCCTTACTTTGGAGAATCTAGAAAGAGATGTTTCCAGCCATATGGAGGCACATAAGAATTAGCGGTAAGATCGCATGTAAACGACAGACAAAACGTCTCTTTCAAACTGCTCTACTGTGTGATAGTTCACTATAGGAAGTTGCATCTATGTTTAGATTCAGCGAGTTTGAAACACGTTTCTTCTAAAAGGTGCGTGTGGATATTCCTGAGTGCATGTTAGTACAGGGTGTAATGAGAAATATCTGGATCTAAAAAAAAAAAAAGCAGCTATCTAGCAGAATGATTGTCAAGGTGTATAATCAAGTTACAGCGGTAAACACATGGCTGAATGTAGCAGTTCAGAAACAATTTCTTTGGAGAATCTAGAAAGAGATATTTCCAGCCATGTACAGGCACATAAGAATTAGCGGTAAGATCGCGTGTAAACCACAGGAGAAACGTCTCTTTCTAACTGCTCTGCTGTGTGTTAGTTCACCTTAGGAAGTTGCATCTTTGTTTACATTCAGCGAGTTAGAAACACGTTTCTTCTCAAAGCTGCGTTTCGATATTCCTGAGTGAATGGGAGTACAGAGGTACAGAGTGTAATGAGAAATATCTGGCTCTAAAACAAAAACGGAGCTATCTGGCAGAATGATTCTCAAGGTGTATATTCAGCTTACAGTGTTGAACAGATGTGTGAATGTAGCAGTTCAGAAACCCTTTCTTTGAAGAATCTAGAAAAAGATATTTCCAGCCATATACAGGCACATAAGAATTAGCGGTCAGATCGCCTCTAAACAACAGGAGAAACGTCTCTTTCAAACTGTTCTGCTGTGTGTTCCTTTACCTTAGGAAGTGGCATCTATGTTTAGATTCAGTGACTTAGAAACACGTTTCTTCTCAAAGCTGCGTTTGGATATTCCTGAGTGAATGGGAGTACAGGGTGTAATGAGAAATATCTGGCTCTAAATCAAAAAAAGGTAGCTATCTAGCAGAATGATTGTCAAGGTGTATATTCAACTTACAGAGTTAAACAGATGTGTGAACCTAGCAGTTCAGAAACCCTTTCTTTGGAGAAACTAGAAAGAGATATTTCCAGCCGTATACAGGCACAAAAGAATTAGTGGTAAGATCGCGTATAAACCACAGGAGAAACGTCTATTTCAAGCCGCTCTGCTGTGTATCACTTTAGCTTAGGAAGTTGCATCCATGTTTAGATTCAGCGACGTAGAAACACGTTTCTTCTAAAAGCTCCGTATGGATATTCCTGAGTGAATGGGAGGACCGTGTGTAATGAGAAATATCTAGATCAAAACAAAAACAGAGCTAACAGAATGATTGTTTACGTGTATATTCAACTTACAGAGTTAAAGATATGTAAGAATGTAACAATTCAGAAACCCTTTCTTTGGAGAATCTAGAAAGAGATATTTCCAGCCATATACAGGATCATAAGAATTAGCGGTTAGATCGCGTGTAAACCACAGGAGAAACGTCTCTCTCACATTGCTCTGCTGTGTGTTCGTTCACCGTACGACGTTGCATCTATGTTATATTCAGCGAGTTGGAAACACGTTTCTTCTAAACGCTGCCTTTGGATATTGCCGAGTGAATGGGAGTACAGGGTGTAATGAGAAATATGTGGCTCTAAAACAATAACGGAGGTATCCACCAGAATTATTGTCAAGATGTATATTCAAGTTACAAAGTTAAACATATGTGTGAATGTAACAGTTGAGAACCCCTTCTTTGGAGAATCTAGAAAGAGATATTTCCAGCCATATACAGGAACACAAGAATTAGCGGTAAGATCGCGTATAAATCACAGGAGAAATATCTCGTTCAAACTGCTCTGCTGTGTGTCACTTCACCTTAGGAAGTTGCGTCCATGTTTACATTCAGCGAGTTAGCAACACGTTTCTTCTAAATGTTGCGTTTGGATATTCCTGAGTGAATTGGAGTATAGGGTGCAATGAGAAATATCTGGCTCTAAAACAAAATCCGAGCTATCTAGAGAATTATTGTCAAAAGGTATATTCAACTTACAGAAGTAAACAGATGTGTGAATGTAGCGGTTCAGAAACCCTTTCCTTTAGAAATCTAGAAAGAGATATTTCCAGCCATATACAGGCATATAACAAATCGCGGTAAGATCGCGTGTAAACCACATGAGAAACGTCTCTTTCAAGCTGCTCTGTTGTGTCTTCGTTCACCGTAGGGAGTTGCATCTATGTTAAGATTCAGCGAGTTAGAAACACGTTTGTCTAAAAGGCGCGTTTGGACATTCCTGAGTGAATGAGAGTATAGGGTGTAATGAGAAATATCGGCCTCTAAAACAAAAACGGAGCTATCTAGCAGAATGCTTGTCAAGGTGTGTATTCAACTTACAGGGTTAAGCAGATGTGAGAATGTAGCAGTTCAGAAACCCATTCCTTGGAGATGCTAGAAAGATATTTGCAGTAATATACAGCCACAAAAGAATTAGCGGTAGGATCGCATCTCAACCACAGGAGAAACGTCTCTTTCAAACTGCTCTGCTGTGTTTGGTTCACATTAGGAAGTTGCATCTATGTTTAGATTCAGCGAGTTAGAAACACGTCTATTATAAAAGCTGTGTTTGGATATTCCTGAGTGAATGGGAGTACAGGGGGTAATGAGAAATATCTGGCTCGAAAGCAAAACGGAGCCATCCAGCAGAATGATTGTCAAGATGTATATTCAACTTACAGAGTTAAACAGATGTGTGAACGTAGCAGTTCAGAAATCCTTTATCTGGAGAATCCAGAAAGAGACATGTCCAGCCATATACAGGCACATATGAACTAGCAGTAAGATCACGTCTAAACCACAGGAGAAACGTGTCTTTCAAACTCTTCTACTGTGTGTTCACTCACCTTAGGAGGTTGCAACTATGTTTAGATTCAGCGAGTTAGAAACACGTTTCTTCTAAAAGCTGCGTGTGGATATTCCCGATGGAATGGCAGTAGAGGGTGTAATGAGAAATATCTGGCTCTAAAACAAAAACGGAGCTTTCTAGCAGAATGATTGTCAAGATGTATACTCAACTTACAGAGTTAAACAGATGTGTGAATATAGCAGTTCAGAAATCCTTTCTTTGGAAAATCTAGAAAGATATATTACCAGCCAAATACAGGCACATAAGAATTAGCAGTGAGATCGCGTCTAAACCACAGGGGAAATGACTCTTCCAAACTGCTCAGCTGTGTGTCACTTCACCTTAGGAAGTTACAACCATGTTTAGATTCAGCGACTTAGAAACACGTCGCTTCTAAAGTTGCATTTGGATATTCCTGAGTGATTTGGAGTAAAGGGCGTAAAGAGAAATGTCTGGCTGTAAAATAAAACGTTACTATCTAGCAGAATGATTGTCAAGGTGCAATCTCAACTTGCAGACTTATGCACATATGTGAATGTAGCAGTTCAGAAACCCTTTCTTTGGAGAATCTAGAAAGAGATATTTCCAGCCATGTACAGGCACATAAGAATTCGCGGTAAGATCGCGTCTAAACCTAAGGAGAAATTTGTCTTTCAAACTGCTCTGCTGTGTGTTCATTCACCTTAGCAAGTTGCATCTATGTTTAGATTCAGTGGGTTAGAAACACGTTTCTTCAAAAAGCTGCGTTTGGATATTCAAGAGTGAATGGGAGTACAGGGTGTATGAGAAATATCTGGATCTAAAACAAAAACGGAGCTATCTAGCAGAATGATTGTTAAAATGTATATTCAACTTACAGAGTTAAACTGATGTGTGAATGTTGCAGTTCAGAGACCCTTTCTTTGGAGAATCTAGAAAGAGATATTTCCAGCCATATACAGGCCCATAAGAATTAGTGGTAAAATCGCATCTAAACCACAGGAGAAACATCTCTTTCAAACTGCTCTGCTGTGTGTTCGTTCACCCTAGGAAGTTTCATCTATGTTTAGATTCAGCGAGTTCGAAACACGTTTCTTCTAAAAGCTGCGTTTGGATATTCCTGAGTGAATGGGAGTACAGCATGTAATGAGAAATATTTGGATCTAAAATAAAAACGGAGCTATCTAGCAGAATGATTCTCAAGGTGAACATTCAACTTACAGAGTTAAACAGATATGTGAATGTAACAGTTCAGAAACCCTTTCTTTGGAGAAACTAGAAAGAGATATTTCCAGCCATATACAGGCACATAAGAATTACCGGTTAAGATCGCTTCTAAACCACAGCAGAAACGTGTCTTTCAAACTGCTCTGCTGTGTGTTCGTTCACCTTAGGAAGTTGCATCAATGTTTACATTCGGCGAGTTAGAAACACGTTTCTTCCAAAAGCTGCGTTTGGATATTCCTGAGTGAATGGTAGTACATGGTGTAATGACAAATATCTGACTCTAAAACAAAAACGGAGCTATCTGGCAGAATGATTGTCAAGGTGTGTATTCAACTTACAGAGTTAAACAGATGTGTGAATGTAGCATTTCAGAAACCCTTTTCTTGGAGAATGTAGAAAGAGATATTTACAGCCATATACAGGCACATGAGAATTAGGTGTAAGGACTTCAGATCCAAGATGGCCGTTTAGGAACAGCTCAGGATTGCAGCTCCCAGCGAAAGCACAGAGGGTGAGTGGATGCCGTGTTTTTATTGCCCACAGACTAGGAAATTCCCGGGCGAAGGAGTTCCACAGGTCGCCAGCTGGCTGTTTCTGCCAGCGCGGCTGTGCAGCCAGGCACCGCTGCTTTGCCCCACGCAGCTGCTTTGTCGGCGACCCGGAGCCGCGGTTCTCCATACAAAACACACTGGTCCAGGTGCCCTTTTGGCTGGCGATTGGAGCCACGGGAAGTCGGCCATTCACCGGTTCAAAAAGGTGACTGAGCAGAGAACCAGGACAGTAGATTCCAGGGCAAAAAAAAAAAAGCACCACAAACCTCAGTGCCGCTATTTAAGCCAGCGCAGTGAGCGGCCGCAGGGGAAAACAGACCCCAGCGCCTCTTCAACAGGCGACAGGAACACTCTGAGGCAGGGAGCCAGGCCATCAGGCTAGGCTGGCCCCACCCCCACAAAAGAACAGCAACCAGAAACTCTGGATTGAGACATTCACAGCAAGCGCAGCTGAAACCAGGACGGTCCAGCTCTGTGGGAGAGGGGCGTCCACCATTACTGAGGCAGCCCGCCATTGCCAAGGCAACCTGCCATTGCTGAGGCAGCCCGCCGTTGCCAGGGCAACCCGCCACAGCAAAGAGACTCCGCCTCAACAGAGACGGGCCACCATGACCAAAGCAGTTCTAACTACACTCATATAAACAGGACTGCAGGGAAGTTCACTCGGCAGTGGGGTGGAGCCCACAGCAGCTCAGCTAAGGTACTATAGGCC
>NW_016108200.1:38205-43306 GCF_001604975.1 Cebus imitator | reverse complement strand
TATTATGCAGCCATCAAAAACGATGAGTTTGGGTCCTTTGTAGGGACATGGATGAACCTGGAAACCATCATTCTCAGCAAACTGACAGAAGAGCAGAAGATCAAACACCACATGTTCTCACTCATAGGCGGGTGTTGAACAATGAGATCACATGGACACAGGCAGGGGAGCACTACACACTGGGGTCAGTTGGGGGGAAATAGGGGAGGGACGATGGGGGGTGGGAAACTCGGGAGAGATAGCAAGGGGAGAAATGCCAGATGTAGGTGATGGGGAGGAAGGCAGCAAATCACACTGCCACATGTGTTCCTATGCAACAATTTTACATGTTCTTCACATGTACCCCAAAACCTAAAATGCAATACAATAAATAAATGGGAAAATAAAAATAAAAATAAATAAAAAATAAAATTACAAAAAAAAAAAAAAGAATTAGAGGTAATATCGCGTCTAAACCACTGGAGAAACGTGTCTTTCAAGCTGCTCTGCTGCGTGTCACTTCACCTTAGGAAGTTGCATCCATGTTTAAATTCAGCCAGATAGAAACACTTTTCTTCTAAACGCTGCATTTGGACATTTCTGAGTGAATGGGAGTACAGGGTGAAATAAGAAATATCTGGCTCTGAAACAAAAATGGAGCTATCCAGCAGAATGATTGTCAAGGTGTATATTCAACTTATAGAGTTAAACAGATGTGTGAATGTAGGAGTTCAGAAAACCTTTCTTTGGAGAATCTAGAAAAAGATGTATCCAGCCATATACAGGCACATCAGAATTAGTGGTAAGATCGTGTCTAAACCACAGGAGAAACGTCTCTTTCAAACTGCTCTGCTGTGTGTCAGTACACCTTATGAAGTTGCATCTATGTTTAGATTCAGCGAGTTAGAAACATCTTTCTTCTAAATGCTGCGTTTGGATATTTCTGATTGAATGGGAGTACAGGGTGTGATGAGAAGTATCTGGCTCTAAAACAAAACGGAGCTTTTCAGCAGAATGATTGTCAAGGTGTATATTCAACTTACACTGTTAAACAGATGTGTGAATGTAGCAGTTCAGAAACCCTTTCTTTGTAGAATCTAGAAAGAGATATTTCCAGCCATATACAGGCACATAAGAATTAGCGGTAAGATCCCTTCTAAACCCCAGAAGAAACGTCTCTTTCAAACTACTCTGCTGTGTGTTCGTTCACCTTTGGAAGTTGCATCTATGTTTAGATTCAGCGAGTTAGAAACACGTTTCCTCTAAAAGCTGCGATTGGATAGTCTTGAGTGAATCTGAGTAGTGGGTGCAATAAGAAATATGTGGCTCTAAAATAAAAACGAAGTTATCTAGCAGAATGATTGTGAAGGCGCGTATTCAACTTACAGAGGTAAACAGATGTGTGAATGTAACTTTTCAGAAACACTTTTTTTGGAGAATCTAGAAAGAGACATTTCCAGCCATATACAGGCATATAAGAATTAGTGGTAAGATCGCGTCTAAACCACAGGTGAAAGGTCTCTTTCAAACTGCTCTGCTGTGTGTTCGTTCACCTTAGGAAGTGGAATCTATGTTTAGATTCAGCGAGTTGGAAACACGTTTCTTCTGAAAGCTGCCTTTGGATATTCCTGTGTGAATGGGAGTACAGGGTGTAATGAGAAATGTCTGGCTATAAAACAAAAACGGAGCTATTTAGCAGAATGATTGTCAAGGTGTATATTCAACATACAGAGTTAAAGATATGTGTGAATGTAGCAGTTCAGAAACCCTTTCTTTGGAGAATATAGAAAGAGATATTTCCAGCCATACATAGCCACATAAGAATTAGCGGTAAGATCGCGTCTAAACGACAGGGGAAACTTCTCTTTGAAGCTGCTCTGCTGTGTGTTCCTCCACCTTAGGAAGTTACATCTATGTTTCAATTCAGCGAGTTAGGAACACGTTTCTTCTAAGAGCTACGTTTGGATATTCCTGAGTGAATGGGAGTACAGGGTGTAATGAGAAATATCTGGCTCTAAAACAAAAACGGAGCTATCTAGCAGAATGATTGTCAAGGTGTATATTCAACTTACTGAGGTAAACAGATGTGTGAATGTAGCAGTTCCGAAACCCTTTCTTTTGGGATTCTAGAAAGAGATATTTCCAGCCATAAGCAGGCCCACACGAATTAATGGTAAGATCGCGTCTAAACCACAGGAGAAACGTCTCTTTCAAACTGCTCTGCTGTGTGTCACTTCACCTTAGGAAGTTACGTCTACGTTTAGATTCAGGGACTTAGAAACACGTTTCTTCTAAAAGCTGCGTTGGGATATTCCTGAGTGAATGGGAGTACGGGGTGTAATGAGAAATATGTGGCTCTAAAACAAAAACAGAGCTATATAGCAGAATGATTGTCAAGGTGTATATTTAACTTACAGAGTTAAACAGATGTGTGAATGTAATAGTTCAGAAACGCTTTCTTTGGAGAATCTAGAAAGAGATATTTCCAACCATATACAGGCACATATTAATTAGCGGTATCATCGTGTTTGAACCACAGGAGAAACGTCTCTTTCAAACTGCTCTGCTGTGTGTTCGTTCACCTTAGGAAGTGTTATCTATGTTTAGATTCAGCGAGTTAGAAACACGTTTCTTCTAAAAGCTGCGTTTTGATATTCCTGAGTGAATTGGAGAAAAGGGTGTAAAGAGAAATGTCTGGCTGTAAAATAAAAACGTTGCTATCTAGCAGAATGATTGTCAAAGTGTAATCTCAACTTGCAGAGTTATGCAGGTGTGTGAATGTAGCAGTTCGGAAACGCTTACTTTGGAGAATATAGAAAGAGATATTTCCAGCCATGTACAGGCACATAAGAATTAGCGGTAAGATCGCGTCTAAACCAAAGGAGAAACGTCTCTTTGAAACTACTCTGCTGTGTGTTCGTTCACCTTGGGAAGTTGCATCTATTTTTAGATTCAGCGAGTTAGAAACACGTTTCTTCTACAAGCTGCATTTGGGTATTCCTCAGTGAATGAGAGTATAGGGTGTAATGAGAATTATCTGGCTCTAAAACAAAAACGGAGCTATCTAGCAGAATGGTTGTCAAGGTGTATATTCAACTTACAGAATTAAACAGATGTGTGAATGTAATAGTTCAGAAACCCATTCTTTGGAGAATCTAGAAAGAGATATTTCCAGCCATATACAGGCACATAAGAATTAGCGGTAACATCGCGTCTGAACCACAGGAGAAACGTCTCTTTCAAACTGCTCTGCTGTGCCTTCGTTCAACGTAGGAAGTGTTATCTATGTTTAGATTCAGCAAGTTAGAAACACGTTTCTTCTAAAAGCAGCGTTTGGATATTCCTGAGTGAATTGGAGTAAAGGGTGTAAAGAGAAATGTCTGGCTGTAAAACAAAAACGTTACTATCTAGCAGAATGATTGTCAAGGTGTAATCTCAACTTGCAGAGTTAAGCAAGTGTGTGAATGTAGGAGTTCAGAAACCCTTTCTTTGGAGAATCTAGAAAGAGAAATTTCCAGCCATATACAGGCACATAAGAATTAGCGGTAACATCACGTCTGAACCACAGAAGAAACGTCTCCTTCAAACTGCTCTGCTGTGTGTTCGTTCACCTTAGGAAGTGTCATCTATATTTAGATTCAGCGAGTTAGAAACACGTTTCTTCTAAAAGCTGTGTTTGGATACTCCTGAGTGAATTGAAGTAAAGGGTGTAAAGAGAAATGTCTGACTGTCAAATAAAAACGTTGCTCTCTAGCAGAATGATTGTCAAGGCGTAATCTCAACTTGCAGAGGTAAGCTGGTGTGTGAATGTAGCAGTTGGGAGACCCTTTCTTTGGAGAATCCAGAAAGAGATATTCCCAGCCATATACAGACACAAAAGAATTAGCGGTAATACCGGGTCTAAACCAAAGGAGAAATGTCTCTTTCAAACTGCTCTGCTGTGTCTTCGTTCACCTTAGGAAGTTGCATCTATGTTTAGATTCAGCGAATTAGAAACACGTTTCTTCTAAAAGCTGCATTCGGATATTGCTGAGTGAATCGGAGTACAGGGTGTAATGAGAAATATGTGGCTCTAAAACAAAAACAGAGCTATCTAGCAGAATGATTGGCAAGGAGTATACTCGACTTACAAAGTTAAACAGATGTATGAATGTAGAAGTTCAGAAACCCTTTCTTCAGAGAATCTAAAAAGTGATATTTGCAGCCATATACAGTCCCTTAAGATTTTGCAGTAAGATCGCGTCTAAACCACAGGAGAAACTTCTTTTTCAGTCTGCTCTGCTTTGAGTTCGTTCACCTTAGGAGGTTGCATCTATGTTTAGATTCAGCGAGTTAGAAACACGTTTCTTCTAAAAGTTGCGTTTGGATATTCCTGAGTGACTGGGAGTACAGGGTGTAATGAGAAATATCTGGCTCTAAAGCAAAAACGGAGCTATCTAGCAGAATGATTGTCAAGGTGTATATTCAACTTAAAGAGCTTAACAGAGGTGTGAATGTAGCAGTTCAGCAACCCTTTCTTTGGAGAACCTAGAAAGAGATAGTTCCAGCCATATGCAGGCACATAAGAATTATTGGTAAGATCGCATCTAAACCACAGGAGAAACGTCTCTTTCAAACTGCTCTGCTGTATGTCACTTCACCTGAGGAAGTTGCATCCATGTTTAAATTCAGCGAGTTGGAAACACGTTGCTTCTAAAAGCTGCGTTAGGATATTCCTGAGCGAATGGGAGTAAAGGGTGTAATGAGAAATATCTGGCTCTAAAACAAAAACGGAGATATCTTGAAGAGTGATTGTCAAAGAGTATATTTAACTTACAGAGCTAAACAGATGTGTGAATGTAGCAGTTTAGAAACCCTTTCTTTGGAGAATCTAGAAAGAGATATTTCCAGCCATATACAGGCACTTAAGAATTAGCGGTAAGATCGCGTCTAAACCAAAGGAGAAACTCCTCTTTCAAACTGCTGTGCTGTGTGTTCGTTCACCTTAGGAAGATGCATCTATATTTAGATTCAGCGAGTTAGAAACACGCTTCTTCTAAAAGCTGCGTTTGGATATTGCTGAGTTTATGGGAGTACAGGATGTAATGAGAAACATCTGCCTCTAAAACAAAAAAGGAGCTAT
>NW_016108200.1:34280-38065 GCF_001604975.1 Cebus imitator | reverse complement strand
GAAATGTGTGAATGTGGCAGTTCAGAAACCATTTCTTTGGAGAATATAGAAAGAGGTATTTCCAGCCATATACAGGCAGATAAGAATTGGTGGTATGATCGCGTCTAAACCACAGGAGAAACGTCTATTTCAAACTGCTCTGCTGTGTGTTCGTTCACCTTCGGAAGTTGCATCTATGTTTAGATTCAGCGATTTAATAACACGTTTGTCTAAAAGGCGCGTTTGAATATTCCTGAGTGAATGTTAGTACAGAGTGTAATGAGAAATGTCTGGCTCTAAAACAAAAAAGGAGCTATCTAGCAGAATGATTATCAAGGTGTATATTCAACTTACAGAGTTAAGCAGATGTGTGAATGTAGCAGTACGGAAAACCTTTCCTTGGAGATGCTAGAAAGAGATATTTCCAGTCATATACAGCGAAATAAGAAATAGCTGTAAGATCGCGTCTAAACCACAGGACAAACTTCTCTTTCAAACTGCTCTGCTGTGTCACTTCACCTTAGGAAGTTGCATCCATGTTTAGATTCAGGGAGTTAGAAACACGTTTCTTCCAAAAGCTGCGTTTGGACATTACTGAGTGAATGGGAGTACAGGGTGATATGAGAAATATCTGGTTCTAAAACAAAAACGGAGCTATCTAGCAGAATGATTGTCAAGGAGTATATTCAACTTACAGAGTTAAACAGATATGTGAATGTAGCAGTTGAGAAACTCTTTCTTTGGAGAATCTAGAAAGAGATATTTCCATCCATATACAGGCACATAAGAATTAGTGGTATGATGGCGTCTAAACCACAGGAGAAACGTCTCTTTCAAACTGCTCTGCTGTGTGTTCATTCATCTTAGTAAGTTGCATCTATGTTTACATTCAGCGAGTTAGAAACACGTTTGTCTTTTTTGTTTTTTTTTTTAGTTTTGATTATTTTATTATAGTTACGTAAAATGACATTAGGGGAAGTTGGATGAAGGGCACACAGGAACACTTGGGAATATTTTTTGAAACTTATACATGAGGCTAAAGTTATTTCAAAATCAAACATTTTTTAATTTTATACATTGCTTTTTAAACTTAGGTTCATGGTGGATATTACTTAACTAATAAGTGTAAAAAATCATCTGTTTCCACACTCTTGGTTTCTTTTTTTTTTTCCCATTTATTTATTTTATTGCATTGTAGGTTTTGGGTTACATGTGAAGAACATGCAAAATTGTTGCATAGGAACACACGTGGCAGTGTGATTTCTGCCTTCCTCCCCATCACCTACATGGAGAGATAGCAAGGGGAGAAACGCCAGATGTAGGTGATGGGGAGGAAGGCAGCAAATCACACTGCCACATGTGTTCCTATGCAACAATCTTGCATGTTATTCACATGTATCCCAAAACCTAAAATGAAATAAAATAAATGGGAAAAAAATAAAAATAAATAGTATACACTGGCCACTATCCATTTGTCAATACATGCAGAATTTTACAGCTAAACGGGGAAATCAAACTCTATTCAAATTAAATAATTTTATTCAGGATGTGGAGTATCCCAGTACGGAATCCATAATGTGAAAATTAATTTAACTATGATACAAATTACAATGGTTTGGATGTGGTTTGTCCCTGCAAAAACTCATGTCGAAATTTGACCCCCAAGGTGGCAGTGTGGGGAGGTGGGACCTAGTGGAAGGTGTTTGCATTATGGAGATCCATCCCTCATGAATAGATTAATGCCCTCCCATGTGGGTGAGTTCTGTCTGCCCTCACAGGAATGGATTAATTCCTGCAAGAGTAGATAGTCAAAAAGAGTCTTGCTTCCTCAGCTTCCCTCATGCTTTCACTCTTGCTGTGATCTCTGGTGCACCCCTTGCTCCCCTTCCACTTTCCGCCATGGGGCGAAAAAGACTGAGGCCCCACCAGATGCAACTGCCCAATCTCGGACATTCCAGCCACCAGCATTGTGAGCTAAATGAACCTTCTTTACTTACAAATTACCCTGCCTCAGGTATTGTGTTACAGAAGCACAAAATGGACTAAGACACAAATGTGGGAAAAAACTCTCTGAAGGTGTAGGGAAAACGGTGCTGACCTAAGTGTGTTTAACAATGAATAGAAACTGTAGGCTGAAGGAAAATAAACTATACTTCATTATTGGATTCCATTTTATAAAGTTCTTTCCAACAGGGATAATTGTGAACAACTATAAAACCACAGTATCTGTATCTGGAATCAAACAATGAGTTATATAAGTCGCAGATGGTAGGAACCAGGTCTCTCACTGTTGAAGTAGGAGGTTATAAATTAGCAAGGGGAGAAGGGTAGAAAGATTCATGTGATAGTAGATCAGAGGTGAAGACATCAACATAAACTTGTTTAGTTTAAGACAGATACATACAGTTCCACATCAAAACCTTCCTAACTAGGTGTGTATAGGTAGGTGACATACACACATATACTTCCTAGCATTGCTAATGAGAGACAAGGCACAATGTACTCACTCAGCAGCCAGATATAAGTTTTTCTACCATTCTGAAAGGAATCAGGCTCTTTGAAGCAATGTCTGATAATAGAAATGGGACAGTAAATATATGAGCCAGGATAATCTTGAAGCATCAGGAAGTAAGTAAGTACAAAAAAAAATTGAAATATGTGAAAGGAAAATTGGAGCCAATAAAAAGAGCTACCCTCGGCCAACACAGGAATGAACTGTTCAACATAATGTGGCAGTGTTTAATACTAACTAAAGCTTCAAGTAATTATCTAGGTGTCTCCATTTGTATGTGTAGGTGAATAAGCAAATGGAGTTGAATAAAAATCTCCTTTGCAAAAGAATTCCAAATACTTAATGTAGACAGCCAGCCATCAAGAAGGTGGAGCTAACACTTCACTCCATGAGTATGGGCTTTACATATGTGTAAACTTATTTTTCACATTTTTTCTTGTGCTGTGGATGTATCCTGGGTTCATTCTCTAAAATGCTGTTCGCCTTAGACCAGGAAAAAAAATAATAACCTTACAGATTCTATTTCAATTCATGGATAAATATTTTAATAAGAGTGACTTTGTAAAAATATGTTCCAATGGCTGATTGACTCATTGTGACTAGATCACTTATTCCAAATACTTCTTGTCTTTATTTTTTCCCAGTGTCTACCTTTTAGCCATAATACACCAGGATCAAATATTGGCCACCGGGAAAAAAATATTCAAAGAAAAAAAGAATGTGAACCGAACTTGAGACCATGATAATTCAATGTTTCACCACAACACTTCCTAAAACAGAAAAGTTTAAAAGGATATTCAAAGTCAATTTCCTCAATAAGGCTTTGCAGAAAATGAGGAAACTAGAGAAAAAAAATTGGCAGGACATCCTATGGGTGATTCTAGATGTTTCTATGTTTTATGGGGAAAAAATACTTTACCTTTAAAATAATCACAAAGAATTATTGGAAATCCAAACTCTGGAATGTTTCCAAATTTAGTTGAACTTCTATGTAATTATTTAGCTAGTCATGAAGTTGATACTTTTTAAAAAATCTCTGCCCTATTTGTGTAATAAAATACACAATGGGGGGGTTGATCCAAGATGGCCGTTTAGGAACAGCTCAGGATTGCAGCTCCCAGTGAAAGCGCAGAGGGTGAGTGGACGCCGTGTTTTTATTGCCCACAGACTAGGAAACTCGCGGGCAGAGGTGCTCCAGGGTCGCCAGCACGGCTGTTTCGGCCAGCGCAGCTGTGCCGGCCAGCGCCGGCCAGCGCCGCTGCTTTGCCCTGCACGGCTGCTTTGCCCCACGCAG
>NW_016108200.1:28312-31000 GCF_001604975.1 Cebus imitator | reverse complement strand
AAAAAAAAAAAATACACAATGAATAATTAATGCTCATAGGAAAACATGTTAGACCTTGTGAAAAGAAAAGAAAATTTGAGGAGCCAAAATCACTAAGCTAAAGGGAAAAGTCAAGCTGGGAACTGCTCAGGGCAAACCTGCCTCCCATTCTGTCCAAAGTCACCCATCTGCTCACCGAGATAAATGCATATCTGATTGCCTCATTTGGAAAGGGTAATCAGCAACTCAAAAGAATAAAACCATTCATCTTTATCTACATTTGATCTGGAAGCCCCCCGTTTGGCCTTCTCTTCAAGTTGTCTCACCTTTCTGGACTGAACCAATGTACACCTTACACATAATGATTGATGTCTCATGTCTCCTCGAAATGTATAAAACCAAGCTGTGCTCCTTCCAGCTGGAGCACATGTTGTTGGGACCTCATGAGGATACATCACGGGTGCGGGGCTCCTCAAACTTGACAAAATAAACTCCCTAAGAAATCTAAGACCTGTCTCAGGTTTTCGGGGTTCATACATGTAGGATGTTAATGTTTGTAAAACACACATTATTCTATCTACTATTAAAACTATACTGCCAATTAACCTTAGACATTCTCAACAAAATTAAAATGTTGATGAGGTATGAATAATATATTTAAATTTAAATAATGTTGCAAGTTTTAATATGCCTACTTTTCATTTTTTAATACACCTGTTTTGACTACTTTAATGCTGTAAGAAAAATGAGTAATTAAAACATGAATAAAATTGTTTACGGGGTGGACATGTTTCCTCCAGCCTCAGGATTGAGGTGACTTGAAAGGCACCTGCCCATCCCCAGCTTTCATCCCAGCTGTTCTGATGGTGGCTCTAAGCGTTTCTTCTCTATATATATGTAGACCTCACCCCAAAAGCAAACCCAAATCTTACAATATGTTAGGGCACGCTACGAAGATGAGCAGCCAAAGCTTCAAGCAAGGGATGCTTCTGAAAACAAGACTTGTAGAATATAATGTGTGGAAGTAAAGCCAGTGTCGGAGCTCCTTCCTCTGCACACGGGGAGCAGACAGGAAGCTTTTGCCTCACCTTCCTCACGTGGCCTGCAGCCATGTCTCCCCATGTCAGGCTTGAGGAGAACAAAACTTCGGTCTTAACTGTGGACAGGCTACCAGGTGCTCCAAAGCCATGGCCTCTCCTCAGGTGGGTCCTCAGGAGAACAAAGCTCTGCTTCTAATCCTAACCTCGTCCCTAGACTTTGACCCTGATGCATACCCTGGTCTATAATTCTGACCCTGACTTTGACCCTGACTTTTTCTTGACCGTAACCATGGCCCCACCTCTAACCATACTTCCAGCCCTGACCCTGACCGAGACCCCAATTCTAACTCTGTTATTATCACTACAGTCTATCTCTAATCTTACCCTCTAGTGCTAAACATCTGTGCCCAAAAGCATTTTTTGATTTTTTAACTTCTTTTCCTTGAATTCTCTAAGGACATCCTAAAGGAGATGTCATTATGTATTCTGCAGTCCCTCTGAGTGGTATGGCTTCAGATAAGAAGTTCTAATACTTTGCAAGACAGAAGAAGTGTGAAGGGCAGCAGCACTGGGTTGTCAGGAATGCATGCTGGCATTCACAACAGTCATTGGTGCTGTTTTCCACATATTTTCAGTTCATTTTTTATGAACGCATTCTGACTGTTCCATTCCACCTACTTAAATTTTGGCATGGCCACATAACTTTTTTTTTTTTTTTTTTTTTTTGCAGGTGAGAAGAAATAATATGTGACTTTTTCAGGAGAAATCGCCAAGAAAGAGTTTTATCCAGCATGCTTTTTGCCTTTTCTAGAGCAATGGGGATTTTATTGATGGTACCTCCTTCAGCCTCGATTCCTGTGTTAGGATGACACGACACAGAACGACCACTCATCTGACCCATGATGAGATGCAAATAAATGAGGAAGAAGATTTTTGAGCCACTGAAACTTGGAGGTTGTTTGTCACTGTGCTTTAACCTAGCCCCCACTGACTGATGCAGGGCTGAAGAATGAGTCAGAACTGGGTCTGGACATGTGAAGTGTACTCCTCCAGGCTAAGTAAAATTCAAGTCTTGTTGCAAAGGTAACAGTGAGCACGATGTGTTATTAGAATATGTGTGGGATACATAAGGTATGTCAAGTGAGAATAATGAGAAACTCAACTTTAAAAGATAGTGCTAATTTGGACTGTGGAGAGATTCCAATGTCCTACTTAGCATTTGAGACTGTGATGGCTGAACAAACTCATTAAGAACCCTAAATGAAGGCTTGGAATAAGTATCCGAGGGTGTCTAATATACCAATTATTCATCCTAGAATGGGCAGAGTCCTTGACTCCATTCTAGGGAGACTTCCAAAAAATAAAAGACCTGCACTTCTCCAACAACCCAATCGAGAGACTTTCCTGCACTTCTGAGCTGTGGCTAACACTCCTCACCTTTCATTCTGTCCTCGGTGTTTTGGGGAAACACCTTTAACTCTCTATGACTTATAGGTTACTAAGTGGCCCTTATAATTCCCTGCAGAGATAGAAAAGACTAATGATGAGGGAGTCTGAGCTCACAGCAGCAAGCGGACATGTGTGTTCAGCAGCCACGTGGCTCATCTGCTAGATTACTGCATACGATGTTCTGCAACGTTGCTTAACACAACGGGACTCTCTCCCAACT
>NW_016108200.1:22089-27837 GCF_001604975.1 Cebus imitator | reverse complement strand
GTCCCTTCAGGAAGGTGTCTGGCTTTGCCTCGCCTGGTATGTTTAAACTATGCATATGGCAGAAGAAGACAGGATTTCACAGATTTAAGGTGTGAAAAGTCACTGGGTGCTTTAAGAAGCCTGGGATTCTTCTTGGAAAAATAAGTTTGTGGAGACAAAATGAGTTGGGGAAGGTTGTTATTGAAGTGAAGCAGAATTGCTTTTAGTAATCTGCTTATTACCCTCACCCTCACCCCCTTAACCTCTAACACTAACCCCTAACCCCGTGACCCTACCCCTACCCATACCCCAGTCCCTCATCCTACTCTTTAGCCCTGACCCTTGATCCTTGACTCTTGACCCCAAACCCCAACACCAACCCTAAACTTAACCCCTAACCCTGCCACTAACCTTAACCCTTTATATCTGCCCAGATTCTCCAGCAGAAGCGCACAGGACTCTGTAGCAATCCCCAAATAGGCACCTGAATGCCCACAGTGCCAGCCATGCAGTGGAAGCCCAGGCTATATTTTCACCTCCAGAACCAGGGCCCAGCACCTGCATCAGGCTGCTAACAGCTGAAGTGAGATGGGACACCCAAGGTCTTCATAAGACCAAGGCTATCTCGTGCCTCCTGCCACAGAGTGGGACGCAGACCCAGCAGCACCGCACACCCCCTCCTTCCCTCCGTGGCAGCTCGGCAACCTTCCAAGTCAGGGGCCCTTCCCTGATGACACTCCAAGCACAAAGCACTGGACTTTCACACAGTGAGGCTGCACACATTATTCTGTGTAGATGCCCACCTAGGCCACTGGGAGAAAGGGTGGTAGAGGTACCCTCATGTTGCCCTGTGGTATGCATGCTCTGGTTTATACTACTGCAAGCCATTTATGAGAAACTCAAGCTGAAACACTACTTGTTTCCAACGTTTTGTCAGCAGAGGATTTACAACGTACACTCCCAAACAAGCTAGCCACAGAGCACACTGATTACTTCCCCTCTTAAGTCGCTCTGAGGGCCTCCGCATCAGTCCTAGAATTGGAAGATTCGTGGAGAAGAACTGGGATGTTGAGGTGGCACTGGATACTTGCTGGACACTAGCCTCCCCATCACCTAAGCTTACAGACAGCCCCGATCTCGCCTGATAAATCAGACATTGTAATGCACACAGCTCTCGATAGCAGGACTTACAGATGCAAAACGCTAAGGCAAAGGATTGTCTCAACTCCTTGGTGTCTCAAGGAACTAAAACACTGCCTAGCACAGGTGTACCATCAATCTTATCACTAAATATGCCTCTATATTTTATTCATCTTTGATTGTGGAAATGATGTACTAAACACAGTGGACTAAAGACCTTTGAGATCTCTTCACGGGATCCTATCTGGTGGACCCACAGATCTGCAAACATGGAGAAGGCATCGTAAACATGTGCAGGACAGAGCCCAGATAAAACTGTCTCTCAGCCTCAAAGTGGCCTGGCAGTCATAGGAACGGCCACGTGGGGTCTGGCCGGTACGAGGAGTCAAGCTTTCGGCTTGAGGCACCCCACTGAACCCACAAAACCAAGTTGTGCCTAACAAACAACAATAAGCCAGCCTACTATCCCTAATGAAAGGTTCTCCCCCAGGCCTGAAAGCTTGGGGGATAACTCCTTCCTTCTCAGGCCCGGTCCCAAGCTACAAGACCACTTGCACCAGCAGCGTGGGTCAGCAAGAGAGCAGAAGCCAGAAAAGCGCAGGCCAGAAGACAAGTACCTTCTGAAGATCAAGAGAGAGACCGTCTAGGTCCCACATAGCACTTATATCAGACTGGGACACTTCCCATTTACAGAAGACTATAAAACCCCCACCTTGCCCTCACTCGGGGCTGACACCATTTTAGGCCTCAGCCAGTCTGCAGCCAGGTGCTCATGAACACAGCATGTTGCTCCACACCACCTTGAGCTGTTTGCTGGTGCTCTCAGGGTGCGAACCAATAATAGAGCCTTGCACCTAATATCCCAGGTAGTAATCCAAGAGTGATATCTGCATGACACCCCTCCTCCTTCACCCTCCATATACAAGCGATCACCAAGGATATAAGCCGGCCAGGCAAGGTAGCTCACGCCTGTAAGACCAGTACTTTAGGCGGCTGAGGCATGTGGATCACCTGAGGTCAGGAGCTCGAGACTGGCCTGGCCAACATTGGAAAACGCTGTCTCTACTAGAAATTCAAAAATTAGCCAGGCGTGGTGGCAGGTGCTTGTAATCCCAGCTACGTGGGAGGCTGAGGTTGCAGAATCGCTTGAACGTGGGAGGCACAGGATGCAGTGATTTGAGATTATGCCATTTCCCTCCAGCCTGGGCAACAGAGCAAGACTCTGTCTCAAAAAAAAGAAAACAAAAGAATTTGTATAGTTTTGTCACCAGCAAAGGGGTCTTGTCCCAGACCCCAACAACAGGATTTTGGATCTCACACGAAATGGAATTTATGGTGAGTTGCAGAGTCTAGTGACCTTAAGAGAGTTTATTAGCCACTACTAAGTGACAGAGCAAGGAGTCCTTAGAAAGCAAGAGGAGGAATGCACCTGTTTCAAAGAAAAACAAATTTTTTGAGACGGAGTTTTACTCTAGTCACAATGACATGATCTCAGCTCCCTACAACCTCTGCTTCTTGGGTTTAAGGATTCTCCTGCCTCAACAACCTCCCAAGTAGCTGGGATTACAGGTGTGCACCGCCACGCCCAGCTAATTTTTTTGTATTTCTATTTTATTTTTTTAATTTAATTTATTTTATTCCATCCCCATAGAGACTGCCAAAAATTGCCAATGCTGACTATATTTCCAGCCATCATGGCGGGGTATTGGGAAAAGTTTTCAATTAGCAATAATCGCGCCTTGGATAAACCTCATTGGCTACAATACTGCCACTGTGCAAAGCTCTATTTTTGTATTTTTAGTAGAGACTGGGTTTCACCATGTTGGCCATGCTGCTGTCCAACTACTGGCCTCAAGTGATCTGCCCTCCTCTGCCTCCCAGTGTTCTGGGATTAAGTAATCACACCTGTGATCCCAGCACATTAACGTACAAATAGGATTACTTAATGTTTGTTTATATAGGCTATTAAGAACAGTGTTGTCTCTTATAAAGGATTGTGATCAGTTTGTGTCAGGCTATTAGTATTGTTACTTTTCTATGTCACTATTGATTTTAACAATAATTTAGGAGTGTACTATTATCTTTAAAGTAAAACTTATTTTTAAATTAAGAATGCTTTTTGCTTAAAGTACTGGAATATATTTATAAGTTTTGGGTCTTTATTTAGTTATTAACTTGTTCCTGCAACCTTAAATATTTTATAACCAAAGGTGATCAATACCTAAATATATAATCCAACAAATTTAACGTGTGTGTGTGTGTTTCTGTGTGTGTGTGTGTGTGAGAGAGAGAGAGAGAGAGAGACAGGGTCTGACTCTGTCTCCCATGCTTGAGTGCAGTGGTGCAATCATGGCTGGCTCACTGTGGCCTCAAACTCCTGGGCTCAAGCGATCCTCCCACCTCAGCCTCCTGGGTAGCTGGGACCACAGGCACGCGCCACCACGACAGCTAATTTTTATATCTTTTGTAGACATGGGGGTCTCGCTGTTTTCCCAGACTGGTCTTTAACTCCTGATCTCAAGTGATCCTCCTACCTTGGCCTTCTAGAGTGCTGGGATGACACTCGTGAGCCCTGCACCCTGCCCAGATTTAGCTTTTTCTAAAGATTTTATTTAAAATAAAGTCACTGTGGTTAAGATGCCTCTGACGGTTTTGCATTTTAAGTGCAAAGACTATGTTGAGTGAATTTTTCCATCAGCTGTAAAATGTGCATCCATGTTTATTTCATTCCTATGGTTTCCAATTAATTGTCCCTTCTTCCTCTTTAGAAACACAGGGGCTAGTGGGCTCCGTGTCAGTTTGCATTTCCAGAACGATGGCGCTGAACACTCGGCGCTCCGACTTCAAGTGGTGCAGACGGACGGCCACCAGAGGGCGCGCGTCCTCTGCCAGGGCTGTAAATGTGAGGGCTCTGCAGTGCCTCCAGCCACCAGCAGAGGGCGCGCTGGAGCTAGGCAGCATAACAATCAGAAGCCTGGCTCTACATAGGCTTACAACTCCAGATACGACACGTGAAAGGGTCTTGGGGTTTACAGTTCTAGAAATTACATGTGAAAGGGTCTTGGTGCAAGGAGTAAGCGTGGGGTGGGGGTTTGAACTCGTTTAAGTTAAAACGACACCTTCCAAGGGTCTTGGTCCATGGAGTAGGTGTGGGGTGGGGGTTTGAACTCGTTTAAGTTAAAACAACGCCTTCCGGAAAGATTCCCCCACGCCATGCCTGCGATCTATAAGGTCGGCCAACCTTTACTTCTATTGAAATGCAGTGTGGAATTCAAGGGGCAAGTCATCTTAGATGCTTGGGTCTCCTTCCTCACCAGGTCACCTCCTCCCTGCACACGGCCACTCTCCCACCTGGGCTACTTTCCAGTGTCACTCACAATTGCTCTGAATGACTGTGGAAGGAGGACAGCCGTGGAGCCTCTCCCTTGTCCAAGTCACTCTGCTGAGAGACCTGATAACTTGTCTCACTGAACCCTAGACTGCCCTGGGAATAATATCTCTGCCCCTGTATTTCAGACAAAGACTATGAGGCGGTCAGGCACAGTGGCTCACACCTGTAATCCCAGCACTCTGGGAGACTAAGGCAGGTGGATCATGAGGTCAGGAGTTCAACACCAGCCTGGCCAAGATGGAGAAACCCCATCTCTACTAAAAACACAAAAATTAGCCAGGCATGGTGGCAGGCACCTATAATCCTAGCTTTTGGGAGACTGAGGCAGGGAATTGCTTGAACCCGGTGTCAGGTCTCCATATACAAACCTGGAGCTGAAAGTCTGAAGTCCTGCTTGCCTCCTGATCGTCTCCCGCCCCATGTCTGCGTTCGCCATTGTCCCTGAGTGCCCAGCAGAGCTTCCCCAGAGATGGCCCCTCACCCAACCCTGCCATCTCAATTGTTCTTATGATAACGTGAATACCTCTCATCCATCCTGTCATCTTAACTGCTCTTCTGCCTCACCCCAGCCGCCACTGTAACTGAACTTGTGGTCATGTACACTCCTGGCCCCTACCCACCACTGTAACTGATCTTACTCTGTAACTTTCCACTGTCCGCCCCAAACCTGTAAAACCAAATCCTATCCCACTGCCCTTTGCTAACGCCCTTTTCGGCCATAGGCGACCTGCACCCAGGTGAATAAACAGCCACATTGCTCACACAAAGCCTGTTCCGGGGGGGGGGTTTCTTCATTCAAAGCGCGAATTTTCAACATTTTGGTATCAAAACCCTGGATGGGGGAACTCCTACAAGAGACCAAACCCCCATCCCTGCTCTTGTGCTCCCTCCATGGAGAGATCGACCTACTGACCCGGATCATCAGACCCGCCCACACACACACCACCGGCTGTTTTGGTAAGCAGTCTCTCTTTTTTGTTTTCCCATTCTTTTATCTTTTCCTTTCCACGTCCTCCCCCTTTCCGTTTCGTCGTTTTTCCACCACAAACACAAGGAAAATCAGGTAAACCAGGTTCTTCCGTGAGGTTCGGGACCCGAAAAACCCTATGTAGGTCATGGATCCTGGGACCCAGGTTCCCCAGGGGCTTGACTATCATGGAGACGTTCACCCGAGTCACTCACCTACCAGGCTCAGGGCTGATATTGGTGGCAGGTAACATACAGGACGCTCTCTTTGA
>NW_016108200.1:17389-18908 GCF_001604975.1 Cebus imitator | reverse complement strand
CCCATCTTTCTTCTCCGGCTGGGACCCTGTATCTTCTGCTTAGCCTCCCAATTCATACAAAACCGCATCCAGGAGATCACAGATCAGCAGATGCTGCTGTGGATGACCCACAGTACTGCGCAGTGCCTCTAAGTCCCCAGCAGCTTAAGCATTCATAAGGCAGAACATATTGTCCAGACCTTCCTTATGTGCACACCTGTCCTGTTCCCATTTCCACCCTGTCTCCCCCACTCAAAAAAAAAATATTTTAGGTACCCCCGCAGTCCCCTGTCAGGCACAAAGTAACCTTAAGAAACTTCACTCTCACCCCCAGAAACCTGTGCTCACCTCCTCTTCTCTAATTCTTTCTCTCTATATATAAAAAGACAGGTATGTCAGGTCTCCGTATGCAAGCCTGAAGTCCTGCTTGCCTGGGCTGATCGTCTCCCACCTCCCTCCCCCTGGCCTGTGTTCGCCATTGTCCCTGAGCGTCCAGCGGAGCTTCCCTGGACAAGCCCCTCCCCCAACCCTGCCATCTCAACTGTTCTTATGATAATATGAATGCCTCTCACCCATCCTGTCATCTTAACTGCTCTTCTGCCCCACCCCAGCCACCACTGTAACTGAACTTGTGGTCATGTACACTCCTTGCCCCTACCCCAATACTGTTACTGATCTTACTCTGTAACTTTCCACTGCCCCCCCCCAAACCTGTAAAACCAACTCCTATCCCACTGCCCTTTGCTAAAGCCCTTTTCGGCTTTAGCCGACCTGCACCCAGGTCAATAAACAGTCACATTGCTCACACAAAGCCTGTCTGGGGGGGTCTCTTCATTCAAGGCACAAATTTTCAACACCTGGGAGGTGGAAGTTGCAGTGAGCCGAGATTGCTCCACTGCACTCCAGCCTGGGCAACAGAGCAAGATTCCATCTCAAAAATAAAAGTAAAAGACAAAGATTATGAGACTCGAAAAGGCTGTGACCAAGCACATGACCCAAGCTTTGTTGGCAGTAGCTGAATGGAAGTAGGTTTTCACGTTCACAGGGTGCCATGACGGCCTCCTGATTTCAAGATCCAAAGTGAGACTGGCACTTCCATTAACATGTACATGTGTTTGTCTGCAATCTATGTATGATCACTTTCATGCATCAAATTTTGCCGGGAGTCTCTCATATTATCTTTTATTATAGTCACAAAATTCTGTGCTCTTCAGTATAAATACTTATCTTTTTATAGTTGAATGCTGGGGATACAAGCCATTTTCCACACAGCCAGCACCTACATTTTCCAAATGTGGTTTTCACCGTGTGTTGGGATTTACTCGGGGTGGCGGGCAAAATAGGAGGGAAATATTAGGGAAAGTTAGAAATTTATAGTCTCAAACCTTTTGGAAGGCCGAAAGGTTTTAATGGAATCGGCTAAATGCCGCCAGTTCATTACGTTAAAATTTCAAGTCATACGGTGAAAGATAGGGACAATAAAGCTTCCCCAGTGGCCTGTTTACCCACATCCCGTTGTCTCTATTCCAACTGTTCACTC
>NW_016108200.1:14358-16085 GCF_001604975.1 Cebus imitator | reverse complement strand
TTAACTGTCTAGGATTTTCAACTAATTGTCCAATGTCTAGATGAAGGTGCTTTCAAATATTTATAATAGGTGAGGATGTGGACTAGGATGTTTTATCAATTAATTGGTTGATTCCAAAAATGCAAATCTTTGAATCTGAAATAGGGCTGGAGAACTTAGCAAGGTAATGTCAATTCCACATGAGCTTTGAAGATCAATTGTGCCATCTGCCTCACAGGAAGCATTGGCATGTGATTTTTCCTTACTAACATGGACTTTAATTTCATTTAGCTACTGTTCTTTTGATTCATGATTTGAAAACCATTTTGTCTTTTCAAAAACCATACTAGCCAGGCACAGTGGCACACGCCTGTAATCCCAGCACTTTGGGAGGCCAAGGCAGGTCGATCACAAAGTCAGGAATTCAAGACCAGGGTGACTAACATGGTGAAACCCCGTCTCTGCTACAAATACAAAAATTAGCTGGGCGCGGTGGTGGGTGCCTGTAATCCCAGCTACTCAGGAGGTTGAGGCAGAAGAATTGCTTGAACCCAGGAGGCGGAGGTTGCAGTGAGCCAAGATTGTGCCTCTGCACTCCAGCGTGGGTGACAGAACAAGATTCTGTCTCAAAAAAACAAAAAACAAAAAACAAAAAAAAGACAACCCATACCATTGGCCAGGTGCAGGGGCTCATGCTTGTAATTCCAGCACTCTGGGAGGCTGGCAGGAGGACTGTTTGAGACCGGGAATTTGAGACCACCCTGGGCAACATGGCAGAACCCCTGTCTCTACAAAAAAAAATACAAAAATGAGCCGGGTATGGTGACACGCATCTGTACTTCCAGCTACTCAGGAGCTTGAGGAGGGAGGATTGCTTGAGCCTGGGAGATCGAGGCTGCAGTGAGCAGTGATTGCACCACCGCACTCCAGTCTGGGCAGCAGAGTGAGACCCTGTCTCAAAAACCCCTCCAAGAGCATGGAACTGCCTTTCCTGTTAGATACCTCCACATGCTGTACACATTGCTCAGTTGTGACAAAACATCCCTCGTGTTCCGTTTTGGATTCCCTGAGGTGTGACCTATGGTGTGGCCCTGGACTCAGGAAGCCCCTGAAGGAGGGAAGCGCACCAGCTGCTGTGGCTGCATTGCCTGTCCACATGGGGTTTCCAGCCAGACAGGTGAGCACCTGCAGCGACGCCCTCCCGTCCACACCTGTCATCCTTCCTGCCCTGACTCCAGGTGAGGGCAGAGGGCCTCGGAATTACAGGTAAGTAGTTTTTTTTTGTTGTTTTTTGTGTTTTTTTTGACATGGAGTTTTGCTCCTGTCACCTAGGCGGGAGTGCAATGGCGTGACCTCGGCTCACCGCAACCTCCACCTCTCAGGTTCAAGTGATTCTCCTGCCTCAGTCTCCTGAGTAGCTGGGATCACAGGAATGTACCACCACACCTGGCTAATTTGCTTTTTTGCTTTTGTTTTTTTTTTTTTTTTTAGTAGAGACGTGGTTTCTCCACTTTGGTCAGGCTGGTCTCGACCTCCTGACCTCAGGTGCTTCCGCCCGCCTCAGCCTCCCAAAGTACTGGGATTACAGGTGTGAGCCACCACACCCAGCCTCAGGTAAGTGTTCTTTACTCAGTCATTTATTCACTCACTTGGATAATTCATTCATAAATTTCATTGCTGTAACTTAGTAATCCCAAATAACCTAAACTTCCACCTGGCATGCAATGCCCTCACCACACACCTTGCCT
>NW_016108200.1:11175-12617 GCF_001604975.1 Cebus imitator | reverse complement strand
CATGCCCGGTTAAGTTTTGCATTTTTAGTAGAGACAGGGTTTCATCATGTTGGCCAGGATGGTCTCGATCCCCTGACCTTGTGATCCACCCGCCGTGGCCTTCCAGTGTGCTGGGATTACAGGTGTGAGCCACTGTGCCCGGCCAGGAGGAGGTCTTCAAAAACCAGTTAACTTCAGAAGGTGGGAGAAATGCCGGGCCACGAGGACACAGCCATGGGAAATGATATTTACATGGCTAAGAATCTGAGTATCCTGTGAGAAACAACAGAAAAAAATATACTCCTTGTACAATGGAGAAAATATTATTTTTTTCCATGAAACTGTAAGGGTGTGGGCAGTGTAAACCCAAAATTATGCATGAAAGCTTCCCCAGAGCTCCGTGTGGGTGGAGAAATGTGTCCTAACTGCCGCCCTGCATGCTATCTTGGTACTGGGAACCTGTGAGAATTTCCAAGCCCAACACCCTGCGTCCCGGCTTTTCCCAACAGATGCAGAGCAGTGCGTGCGTAGCTCAGCTGGGCAGCACCCAAATGGCGAGACAGGCCACCGGCTCCCAAAGCTGGGCCCTCCTGGCTCCTGAGGACCCTCTGGGGATGGCTCTGGTCAGTACAGCCCTTTCTTTCTCTGCTCTGAGCCGTCAGGTGCACATGCTCTTTCTGAAGCACTGAGACTCCCCCAGCCGAGGCCAGCAGCCGGCCTCAGCCACGTCCTCTCCCTCACTCCAAACTTCCTCCATTCCTCTGTCTTCACTGCTCGTCCCAACGCGACCACCTGCTCCCAGCAGACCACACTGGAGTCCTGTGCACTGCAGCTGCTCCCACAGACTCGTGTTCAGCTCTCACTGTGGTCCTGGCTTTCAAGGCCATTGCACCTGGGAGGAGACGGAGGTGTCGGCTGGTGTCAGGACACTTGAGTCATTCCCATTTGCTCCTGATACAGTGACTCTGCCTGTGGGATCTGGCTGGAAACCTCTCTCCCACCCACTGCCAGAGACACATTCTGAGCCCAGACACAGCCTCCTTAGTCCTCAGCCATCACTGCCTGCTGGGGAACCCTAGGATACCTGGGAGGCTTCAGTGTGACTTTCCCGGGCAGGATCCCATCTGACACTTGCATGGAGGCAAGTCCCTGACGTTCAGCTGGAGTTCCGCAGGGTCTGGGTCACCTTCCTTCCCTTCCACCAAGAGCAGGTCTCCATTGAGGCCCCTTGAGTGGGGCTCCCGGGCTGCACTTTTGACCCCCAGGGCTACACCACCCTTCACATAGGCTAAGGCCTGATAGGAGCACCCTGCAGGGTGAGGGAATAAGAGAGGTTCCAGGTGCAAACAAAACATCAGCAGACACTTAAGTTACCGCCTGTACAAAAAACAAATGTACCCTTTACCCACCTGTTGAAAAAGTAAGCTCTGTGTGTTCTGCCATCACTTCAGGGAAACCAGCCC
>NW_016108200.1:7348-8720 GCF_001604975.1 Cebus imitator | reverse complement strand
CACGCCCACTGCCCAGATGGCAGCTCCGAGGCTGAGGGCACAAAACCGGCCAGCCCAGGGCCTCCTGTTTTTACAAACAAGTCACTCAGCGCCCCCATCACCACCACGACCCACCCATTTTACAGCTGGAAAAACCGAGTTCCAGGGAAGGGAGTGACTTGACGGGCGAGCCCTGGAAAAACGGACTCACCGCCAGCAACACCACACAGTACATCCCAAAGGAGGCGTGTGCCGAGTAGAAAGACAACCTGGGGAAGGAGAGGCAGCAGGTTGGCTGACAAATAGATAAACAAAATGTGGTATGTCTCTACCAAGGAATATTATTCATCCATAGAAGAAATCAAATACTGACACATGCTATGACATGAAAGAACTCTGTAAACATTGTGCTAATGTGAAAAAAAAAAAGCCAGCCACAAAAGATCAGCACATTGCACAATCCTGTTTACATAAGAGGTCCAGATTAGGCAACTCTATAGTGACAGAATATAGATCAGTGGTTGCCTATGGATGCATAAGGTTATAGGGGGAGTAGAAGCTAATTGTAAAGAAATGTGAATTTCTCTACATGGTAATAAAAGCTTCTAAAATTGATTGGGGTAGTAGGTGCACAGCTCCATGAATATTCTAAAAACTACTGAATTGCATACTTTAATAAATAAATTGTATGGTATGTGAAGTATATTTCAATAAAGGTGTTATTTAAAAATACATATATATATTGGTGGCCAGGCATAGGTGGCTCATACCTGCCTATAATCCCAGCACTTTGGGAGGCAGAGGCAGGAGAAACACTTGATTCCAGTAGTTCAAGACCATCCTAGTCAACATAGCATGACCCCATCTCTACAACAATTAAAAATTTCCCTCTGTGTGATGATGTATGTCTGTAGTATTAGCTACTTAAGAGGCTGAGATGGGAGTACTGCTTGAGCCCAGAAGAATGAAGCTACAGCAAGCCATAATCACACCACTGCAATGCAGCCTGAGTGACAGAGCAAGTCCTTGTCTCAAAAGAAAAGGAAAGAAATACAAGTTTTAAAAATTGATTTGTGAGAGTAACCAAGTTTGAGGAGAAACAGTGGAAAAAGAGCACTGAATGGTGAGGGTAGTGGCTGGTTCGCCTCAGTTGCTAGTTAATTAATTGGCTTCTGAAAAATTTCTTACTAAAATCCCAGCTCTGGGGGTCAGTCACGCAGTCAAATGATAAATCCTAAATCCTTTACAAATGCTCATCATCTTTCTTTACATGCCTTCTAGTAAAAAAATTCTTAAGTGCCTAAATATCAAGTGGTCTGAAATGATAGCAGCTGTTTATTAAAGAAATAACATCTCAGCCAGGTGAAGTGGCTCATGCCTGTAATCCCAGCAC
>NW_016108200.1:3189-5468 GCF_001604975.1 Cebus imitator | reverse complement strand
TTACAGTAACCAGTACAATGGCGGTCTCACAACTAGTAAAATGGTCAAGATATGAGTAGGGATTTTTCCTAAAGGCATTCACAGAGTCATCCGGTAATGTAACAATAATTCCTATCATTGTGGACAAAAACTCTGACTTTTCCTTCCCATGACTTGCAAGTAATTATATAAAAAGCAAATTACTTCTTTCATAAAGAAAAACAAAATTAACACTAGTGTATATTCTTTAGTCACTAAAATTCTGCAGAAACCAAGATATAATAAGAAACTCAATTATCCGACCAGGTGTGGTGGCTGACACCTATAATCCCAGCACTTTGGGAGGCCAAGATGGGTGAGTCACATGAGGTCAGGAGTTCGAGACCAGCCTGACCAACTTGATGAAACCCGGTCTCTACTAAAAATACATAAATTAGCCAGATGTGGTGGTGCATGCCTGTGATCCCAGCTACTTGGGAGGCTGAGGAAGGAGAATCACTTGAACCTGGAAAACCAAGGTTGCAGTGAGTTGAGATTGCACCACTACACTTCAGACTGGACAATAGAGCAAAACTCCATCTCTCTCTCTATATATATATATATAAATACACACACACACACACACACACACACACACACACACACACATCTCACCTCTTCATCTATGATCAACACTCCTTCTAAACTCAATTGAAGGCACCATATATCACAAGCAAGATGGAAAGAAATTAAATAAATTTTTGTCTTTTTATGTCATTCCAATTACCTCTTGGTCAGTTTACAAACATGTTTCAGCAAATGTTGCAGGAGTTTTTCTCCCTCTTTAGGAGTCCTCTCTCACTTTATGCTGCCTAACAAAAGACCTTACACACTTAGAAAGAGGATGGAGACAGGCCAGCTTCAGGACATGCTGCACAAGGAGAACCAACTTTCCCCAAAAGAGAGGGTTCTACACCACTCTGAAAACTTCACAACTGACCAGCTACACACAAATGCCTGAAGTATGGAAGTCCATCAAGAAAATGAACAATTGGTGATATCAAGACTTCTGACCCAAGGGCCTGCAGCTGGTGTGACCATTCATCAAAAAATCTGACTTTAAATGGAGACACATTGGACTGTGGCATGCAATAAAAGAACTGAAGCAGCAAAGTGTCTTGATTTGGGTTTCCTTTCCATCTTACCCAGCTCCAGCCAGTGAAGAAGTGAGCATGCCTGTGGTGCTCCTGACACATCTGGGGTAGTTCCCATTCACTGTGGTCAACCTTTGGGATTTTCCCACACATTTTAGGGTCATCATTCATCTATGCTATCCTATAATGTGCAGATAAAATCTCCTTTTTAGAGACTGGTGAGAAAATTGTCAAATCTGAAAGCCCACGAACTATCTCAGCCAGGGGGGAACACATGTAGGAAAGACTATGGAATCTGAAGTCAGAAGCCTAATCTCAGCTAGGCCTCTACAGATTTACAATTGTGAGTAATTAACTTGCTTTCTCTAGGCTCTGTTATTCTCATATAAATCACAAGAAAGTTAGACCAAATAGTCTCCCAGATCAATTCCAACCTTAACATCCTCTGGCTTTATGATACTAGTATGGCTGAAACTGTGGCTTAACCCCAATAGGAGCCTGCTGGGATCATGCTAGGCAAAACTAGTCTACACAGACAGAGCCATTCTGACCACATCCCTCCCTATGCCAGCTATCATACAGATATGTACCACTGGTATGAGAAGTCCCTTCTACATAAGACATTGACTGATTCAATAATAGGCTGATTTATTCATTCAACCAACAAGTATTTACTGAGCACCTTCTAGGTATTTACAGATACAACAGAACAAAACAGACAAAATCCCTTCCCTTATGGAGTTTACATTTTAGTGAAAGACAAGGGGGAGTCAGACATCAAATAGGAAATATAAATTAAGGATATATTTTATGCAGAGCAGTGTTGGGATTTACTCAGGGTGGCTCCCAAAATATTAAGGGAAATATTAGGGAAGTTATAGATTATAGTATCAAACCTTTTTGGAAAGCCAAAATGTGTTAATGGGCCAGCTTGAAGACAGCCAGTTCTTACCTTAGAGCTTTAAGTCACAAGGTGACTTAAACATAAGATAATAAAAGCTTCCCCAGTTAAATGTGTTTACCCCACATTCCTTTGTCTCTACTCTGTTTACTCATATAAACTTTGTGCTAGATGGCCCTCTTGGGGGAGGTTGAAAAAGAAGTACTAGTTAATGGTTTTTATTCTGGGCCTCAGGACCAAAGGTTTTTATGATTCGTAAATCCACT
>NW_016108200.1:0-904 GCF_001604975.1 Cebus imitator | reverse complement strand
CTGCTGTACACTAAACTTGAATACCACACTTATATATCAAAACAAAAGTATCTTTCCTTAAGGCAATCACCTTTAAGACTGCTTTAAAATTACAAAATGTGAATATTTTTTTGATAATTTCACAGTAACTGAACATTATTGTCTTTAAACAAAACAACCTAATAAATCACCATCAAAACAAAAGCCCCACAACATAATCTGTTTCACCTTATAAAAAGCACTGATATTTATAAGACTGTCTTAGTCAATTTATAAAACAGTTATAGCTAGTTATTTTTACTTAGAATAGTACTAATTTAATAACATAATAAAAACATATTCTGAGTGTGGTGGCTCATGCCTGTAATCCCAGCACTTTGGCAGACCGAGGCAGGTAAATCACTTGAGGTCAGGAGTTCAAGACCAGCCTGGCCAACATAGTGAAACTCTGTCTCTACTGAAAACACAAAAATTAGCTGGGTGTGGTAGTGCATGCCTATAATTCCAGCTTCTTGGGAGGCTGAGGCAGCAGAATTGCTTGAACCTAGGAGGCAGAAGTTGCAGTGAGCCAAGTTCATGCCCTTGCACTCAAGCTTGGGTGACAGAGGAAAATTCTGTCTGAAAAAACAAACAAATAAATAAAGACACAAGGAGGAAGCATTTATTATGTATTTATATGCCAGGCATTATGAGAAGCACTTTACTATCTTATCAGATCTTTGAGATAGGTCTTCAGTTCTCATAACCACAGAAGAGGATGATACTAAGGCTCAGACTGGATAAGGGATGTGGCCCCGCTGTGTCCCCAAAGCCTATGCTTTTAGATAAGATTAAGAAAATAATTTGTTGGATCGATCCAAGATGGCGGTTTAGGAAGAGCTCAGGATTGCAGCTCCCAGTGAAAGTGCAGAGGGTGAGTGGACAC
>NW_016108199.1:239302-242671 GCF_001604975.1 Cebus imitator | reverse complement strand
AAAATAAATAAATGGGAAAAAAAAAAAATTACCCAGGCATGGTGGCAAAACCCTTTAATCCCAGCTACTCATGAGGCTGAGGCTCAAGAATTGCTTCCACCTGAGAAACAGAAAAGGCAATGAGCCAAGATCACACCACTGAACTCCAAACTACGTGCAGAATGAGACTCTGACTCAAAAAAAAACAAAATAACATAAAATAAAAAGAACAGAAATGAGATTGCAAATATTTTCTCCCATGTTTCTTTTCAAAGTTTTATAGCTTCAGGCCTATGATCAGCTTTGATTTTATTTGTACATGGTGCCAAGTATAAATAAAAAGTTATTTTTCTGTATATGGATAAATAAATGTTCATGCACTGTTTGCTAAAACAGACAATATCCTTTCTTCAGTGATTTGCCTCTGCACCATTGTCAAAAATCAATCGGCCACATATGAGAAGGTCTATTTTGTACTCTACTATGTTTCGTTGATCTGTTTTTCTTTCTTTCTTTTTTAAATTTATTTTATTGCATTTTAGGTTTTGGGGTACATGTGAAGAACATGCAAGATTTTTGCATAGGAATATACGTGGCAGTGTGATTTGCTGCCTTTCTCACCATCACCTACATCTGGCATCTGTTCCCTTGTTATCTCTCCCCAACTCCGCACCACCAACTGTCCCCCCCCAATTTCTCCACAACAGACCCCATTGTGTAGTGTTCCCCTCCCTGTGTCAATGTGTTCTCATTGTTCAACACCTGCCTGTGAGTGAGTACATGTGTTGTTTGATCTTCTGCTCTTCTGTCACTTTGCTGAGAATGATGGTTTCCAGGTTCATCCATGTCCCTACAAAGTACACAAACTCTTAGTTTTTCATGGCCGCATAATATTCCATGATGTATATATGCCACATTTTCCCTGTCCAGTCTATCATCGATGGGCATTTGGGTTGGTTCCAGGTCTCTGTTATTGTAAACAGTGCTACAATGAGCATTAGTGTGTATGTGTCCTTATAGTAGAACGATTTAAAATCCTTTGGATATATATATATATATACCCCATAACGGGATTGCTGGGTCAAATGGAATTTCTATTTCTAGGTCCTTGAGGAATCGCCACACTGTCTTCCACAATGGATGAACTAATGTACACTCCCATCAACAGTGTAAAACTGTTCCTATTTCTCCATATCCTCTCCAGCACCTGTTGTCTCCAGATTTTTTAATGGTGACCATTCTAACTGGCATGAGATGATATCTCAATGTAGTTTTGATTTGCATTTCTCTGATGACCAATCATGATGAGCATTTTTTCATATGTTTGGTGGTCTCATGTATGTCTTGTTTTGTAAAGTATCTGTTCATATCCTTTGCCCATTTTCAATGGGCTTGTTTGTTTTTTTCTTATAAATCTGTTTTAGTTCTTTGTAAATTCTGGATATCAGCCCTTTGTCAGATGGGTAAGCTGCAAAATTTTTTTCCCATTCTGTTGGTTGCCAATTCACTCTAATGACTCTTCCTTTTGCCGTGCAGAAGCTGTTGAGTTTGATTAGTTCCCATTTGCCTATTTTGGCTTTTGTTGCCAATGCTTTTTGTGTTTTGGTCATGAAGTCCTTGCCTACACCTATGTCCTGGTTGGTTTTGCCTAGATTTTCTTCTAGGGTTTTAGGGTGTTAGGTCTTATGTTAAAGTCTTTAATCCATCTAGAGTTAATTTTAGTGTAAGGTGTCAGGAAGGGGTCCAGTTTCTGCTTTCTGCACATGGCTAGCCAGTTTTCCCAACACCATTTATTAAACAGGGAATCCTTTCCCCATTGCTTGTTTTTGTCTGGTTTGTCAAAGATCAGATGGTAGTAGATATGTTGCATTGCCTCCGAAACCACTGTTCTGTTCCATTGGTCTATATCTCTGTTTTGGTACCAGTACCATGCTGTTTTGATTACTGTAGCCTTGTAATATAGTTTGAATTCCCGTAGTGTGATGCCTCCAGCTTTGTTCTTTTTGCTTAGAATTGACTTGGCTATGCGAGCTCTCATTTGGTTCCATTTGAAATTTAAGTTTTTTTCCAATTCTGTGAAGGTCACTGGCAGCCTGATGGGGATAGCGTTGTATTTGTAAATTACTTTGTGCAGTATGGCCATTTTCACGCTATTGATTTTTCCTAACCATGAACATGGAATGTTTCTCCATCTGTTTGTGTCCTCTCTTATTTCGTTGAGCAATGGCTTGTAGTTCTCCTTGAAGAGGTCCTTTACTTTCCTTGTTAGTTGTATTCCTAGGTATTTTGCTCTCTTTGTGGCAACTGTGAATGGAAGTTTGTTCTTGATTTGGCTCTCTTTAAGTCTGTTATTGGTGTGTAGGAATGCATGTGACTTTTGCACATTGATTTTGTATCCTGAGACTTTGCTGAAATTGCTAATCAGTTTCAGGAGATTTTGGGCTGAGATGATGGGGTCTTCTAGATATACAATCATATCATCTCTCAATAGAGAATTTGACATCCTCCTTTCCTATTTGAATACCCTTCATTTCTTTTTCTTGCCTGATTGCTCTAGTTAGAACTTCCAGTACTGTATTGAATAGGAGTGGTGAGAGAGGGCATCCTTGTCTATTGCCAGATTTAAAGGGGAATGCTTCCAGTTTTTGCCCATTCAGTATGATATTGGCTGTTGGTTTGTCATAAATAGCTTTTATTATTTTGAGATATGTTCCATCAATACCTAGCTTATTGAGGGTTTTAGCATAAAGGGCCGTTGAATTTTGTCAAAGGCCTTCTCTGCATCAATTGAGATAATCACGTGAGTTTTGTCTTTGGTTCTGTTTATGTGGTGAATTATGTTTATAGACTTGTGTATGTTGAACCAGCATTGCATCCCTGGGTTGAAACCTGCTTGATCGTTGTGGATAAGCTTTTTGATGTGCTGTTGCAATCAGCTTGGAGTATTTTATTGATTTTTGCGTCTATGTTCATCATGGATATTGGCCTGAAGTTTTCTTTTCTTGTTGAGTCTCTGCCGGGTTTTGATATCAGGATGATGTTGGTCTCATAAAATGATTTGGGAAAAATTCCCTCTTATTGTATTATTTGGAATAGTTTCAGAAGGAATGGTACTAGCTTCTCTTTGTATGTTTGGTAGAATTCAGCTGTGAACCCGTCTGGACATGGGCTTTATTTGGGTGGTAAGCTCTTAACTGCTGCCTCAACTTCAGACCTTGTTATGGGTCTGTTCAGGGATTTGGCTTCTTCCTGGTTTAGGCTTGGGAGGATGTAAGTGTCCAGGAATTTAACAATTTCTTCCAGGTTTACTAGTTTATGTGCATAGAGTTCTTTGTAATTATCTCTGAAAATGGTTTGAATTTCTGTGGAATCTGTGGTGATATCCCCTTT
>NW_016108199.1:230231-238345 GCF_001604975.1 Cebus imitator | reverse complement strand
GATGGGTTTCCTGGATACAGCACACTGATGTGTTTTGTCTTTTTATCCAATTTGCCAGTCTGTGTCTTTTGATTGGGATATTTTGCCCATTTATATTTAGGGTTAATATTGTTATGTGTGAATTTGATACTGCCATTTTGGTGCTAGCTGGCTGCTTTTCTCATTAGTTGATGCAGATTCTTCATTGTGTTGATTCTCTTTTACCATTTGGCATGTTTTGGGAAGAGGCTGCTACTGGTTGTTTCCTTATATGTGTAGAACCTCTTTCAGGAGCTCTTGTAAAGTAGGCCTGGTGGTGATGAAATCTCTGAGTACTTGCATGTTCACAAAGGATTTTATTTTTCCTCCACTTATGACACTTAGTTTGGCTGGATAAGAGATTCTGGGTTGAAAGTTCTTTTCTTTTAGGATTTTGAATATTGGCCCCTACTCTCTTCTGTCTGGTAGAGTTTCTGCTGAGAGATCTGCTGTGAGTCTGGTGGGCTTCCCTTTGTTGGTAACCTGACCTTTCTCTGGCTACCCTTAGTATTTTCTCCTCCTTCATTTCAACCCTGGTGAATCTGACGATTATGTGCCTTGTGGTTACTCTTCTTTAGGAATATCTTTGTAGTGTTCTCTGTATTTTCTGGACTTGAATATTGGCCTGCTTTGCTAGGTTGGGGAAGTTTTCCTGGATAATATCCTGAAGAGTATTTTCCAGCTTGTATATATTCTCTTCCTTGCATTCAGGTATACCTATCAAATGTAGATTAGGTCATTTCACATACTCCCACATTTCTTGGAGACTTTGTTCATTCTTTTTTTGCGCTTTTTTCTCTATTTCTGCCTTCTTGTTTTATTTCATTGAGTTGATCTTCGACCTCTGATATCCTTTCTTTTGCTTGGTCAATTTGGCTGTTGAAACTTGTGCATGCTTTGTGAAGTTCTCGTGTTGTGTTTTCCAGCTCCATCACTTCTCTTATATTCCTTTCTATTTTGTCCATTCTCATTAGCATTTCATCAAATCTTTATTCCAGGTTCTTAGTTTCTTTGCTTGTGTTAGAACATGTTCTTTTAGTTCACAGAAGTTTTTTACTACCCACCTCCTGAAGTCTGATTCTATCATTTCATCACACTCGTTCTCCATCCAACCTTGTTCCCTTGCTGGTGAGGGTTGTGATCCCTGTAGGAGGAGACGTGTTCTGGTTTCAGGTGTTTTCATCCTTTTTACGCTGGTTTCTTCCCATATTTATGGATTTATCCACCTGTCATCTTTGCAGTTACTTGTTTTCAGATTGGGCCTCTGAGTGGATGTTCTGTTTGTTGATGATGAGGTTATTCCTGTTTCTTAGTTTTCCTTCTAGCAGTCTGGCCCCTCTCTTGTAGATCTGCTGAGGTCCACTCCAGGCCCTGCTTGCCTGGAGATCACCTGCAGTGGCTGTGGAATAGTAAGGGCTGCTACGAGTTTTCTTCTTCTGCTATCTTTGTCCCAGAAGGATACCTGCCAAATATCAGCCTGATCTCTCCTCTATGGCTGCTCTTTGGATATACGGGGGTCAGTGAGCTGCCTGAGGAGACAGTTTGTCCTTTATAGGAGCTCAAATGCTAAGCTGTGAGCTCCGTTGTTCATTCAGAGCTGCTGGGCAGGTACGTTTATGTCTGCTACAGCAGAACTCATAAACCTCTTTTTGTTCCCAGGTGCTCTGTCCCAGGTACTTAAGGTTTTATTTATGAGTTTCCATTGTAATGCTGCTTTCTTTTTTTTTTCCTTCAGAGCTGCCCTGCCCAGCAAGGAGGCAGCCTAGTCACTGTCTGCCTGTATAGGCTTTGCTAAGCTGCTGTGGGCTCTGCCCAGCTGCTGAGTGAACTTCCCTGCAGTCCTGTTTATATGGGTGTCGTTAGAACTGCCTTGGCAATGGTGGCCCACCTCTGTATTGGTGGACTCTCTTTGTAATGCAGGTTGTCTTGGCAATGGCAGGCTGCTTCAGCAATGGTGGGTTGCCTTGGCAACAGCGGGCTGCCTCAGCATTGGCTGACTACCTCCGTAGTGTTGAAGTTCCTCCGTAATGGCGGATGCCCCTCACCCACAGAGCTGGACCGTCTCAGGTTCAGCTACGCTTGCTGTGAAACTCTCAATCTAGAGAGTTTCTGATTGCTCTTCTTTTGTGAGGGTGGGACTAGCCAAGCCTGATCGCCTATCTCCCTGCCTCAGAGACTTTTTTTTTTTTTTTTAGTTGTTGTTGCAGTCGGCTGTTGAAGAGGTGCTGGGATCTGTGTGTTTTCCTATGCGACGACTCACTGTGCCTGCTTAAATACCAGCACTGAGATTCATGGTGCTTTTTTTTGCTCTGGAATCTGCTGTCCTGTTTCCCTGTTCAGTCCCCTTTGTAAACAGATGAATAGGCAACTTCCCGTGGCTCCAATTGCCATCCAAAAGGGCACCCAGACTGGTGTATTTTGTATGGAGAACCAGTGCTCTGGGGCACTGACAAAGCAGTTGCACCAAGCAAAGCAGCCGCACTGGCCTACATGGCCGCACTGGCAGAAACAGCCATGCTGGTGACCTGTGGGGCTTCTCTGCCTGGGAATCTCTTGGTCTGTGGGCAATAAAAATGCGGCGTCCACTCACCCTCTGCACTTTCACTGGGAGCTGCAATCCTGAGCTCTTCCTAAACTGCCATCTTAGATCAATCCCTCGATCTGTTTTTCTTTCTTGATGCCAATTTCATATTGTCGTTATTAATGCCAATTTCTAAGTCTTGAAGTCAAGTAGTGTAAATCCAACCTTATTCTTCTTTTACAAAGCAGTTTCAGCCATTACAAGTCTGTTGCACTTCTACATTAATTTTAGAATCAGCTTATACGTTTCTACCAAAAAAAACTCCTGGGATTTTGATTGAAATTGCATTGAATCTATGGGTCATTTGGGGAGAAACTATATTTTGAAATATTGAGTCTTGCTATCCGTGATCACACTATATCTCTCCTTTTATTTAGATCTTCTATAATTTATCTCAGTAATTTTCATTGTAATGTCTTTCACATCTTTTTTCAGGTTTAGCTCTTAAGTGTTTTACATATCTGATGCTGTTTAAATCGTTTTGCTTTTGTTCATTTCAACTTCCTATTATTCCTTGCTAGTATGTAGAAATAAGCTGATGTTTGTATTTTCATCTTATATATTAGAAAAAAAATGGGGGAGGGGACTGAAAAAGGGAGTCAGGCAATCTGACTCAGTGTGTCCCACCCTCACAAAGACCAGCAATCTGAAATTCAATGGGTTGAGAGTTTTGCAGCAAGGGCAGCTGGACCCCGTATGGTTCACTTCAGTGGGTAAAAGAGGCTCTGCCATTACCAAGACAGTCTGCACTACTGAGGCAGACCACCAATACTGTGGCAGTTCTAACAGTATGTATGTAAACAAACCACAAGGAAGTTTACACAGCAGCTGGGCAGAACCCACGGCAGCTCAGCAAATCTTCTGTTGGAAGACTGTAACTAGACTACCTCCTTGCTGGGCAGGGCATCTCTGAAAATAGGCAGCAGCACATCAGAAACTTATAGATAAATCCCCACCTTCGCAGAACAGAGCACCTGGGAAGAGGTGCTGCAGCAGACATAAATGTACCTTCCCAGCATCTCTGAAGTTAACAACAGAGCTCGCAGCACACCACTTGAGCTTCTATATTGGACAGACTGTCTCCTCAAACAGCGTCCTGACCCTCTTATATCCAAAGAGACACCTCATAAAGAAGAGCTCAGGTTGACATTCGGCAGGTTTCCTTGGAAGACAAAGATAACGGAAGAAGAAACTGGCAGCCACCCTTATGGCTCTGCAGCACCTGCAGGTAATCTCCAGGCAAGCAGAATCTGGAATGGACTTGCTGCAGTTCTGGAGGCTGACTGATAGAAACAACATTAAAAACAGAAAGAAATAGCTGTAACATTAACAAAAAGGATATCCACTCAGATACCACATTCTAAAGTTACAAAATACAAAACAACAGGTAGATAAATCCACGAAGATGGAAAGGTACCAGTGCAGAAAGGATAAAAACACCAAAAACCTGAATGCTTCTTCTCTTCAATGGGATCACAACTCCTCACCAGCAAGGAAACAAAGATGGAGGGAAAATGGGCCTGAGGAATTGACAGAAACAGGCCTCAGGAGGTGGGTAATAACAAACTTCTCTGAGCTACAAGAACATGTTCTCATCCAGAGCAAAGAAACTAAGAATATTGAAAAAATATTAGATGAAATGGTAACATGAAAAACAGCTTAGAGAAGAGTATAAACGACTTGATGGAGCTGAAAAACACAGAACAAGAACTTTGTGAATCATACACAAGTTTCAATAGCTTAATTTACCAAGCAGGAAAAAGGATATTAGAGACTGAAGATTACCACAATGAAATAAAACATGAAGGCAAGATTAGAGAAAAAAAAGAGTGAAAATAAATGAATCAAGCCTCCAAGAAATATGTGATTATGTAAAAATACTGAATCTATGTTTGACAGGTGTATCTGAATCTGATGGAGAGAATGAATCTAAGCTGGAAAACACTCTTCAGTATATTATCCAGGAGATCTTCCCCAACATGGCAATGTAGGCCATTTAAGTCCAGAAAATACAAAGAACACCACCACATATTTCTTAAGAAGAGAAACCCCAAGGCACACAATCATCAGATTCACCAGGGTTGAAACATTCTAAAGTCAGCCAGAGAGAAAGTTCTGGTTACCCACAAAGGGAAGCCCATCAGACACACACAGGATCTCTCAGCAGAAAGCCTTCAAACCAGAAGAGAGTGGGGGTCAACATGCAACATACATAAAGAAGAAACATTCAACCTAGAATTTTATATCTAGCCAAACTAAGCTTCATAAATGAAGAAAAAATAAAATCCTTTATGCAAAAGCAATTGCTGAGAGATTTCATCATCACCAAGCCTGCCTTATAAGAGCTTCTGAAAGAAGCACTGAACATGGAAAGGGACAACCAGTACCAGCCACTCTAAAAATGTTCCAAATGGTAAAGGCTACTGATAAAATGAAGAAACTGGGTCAACTAATGAGTAAACCATCTATCCAGCATCAAAGTGACAAAATCAAATTCAGGAATAACAATACTAATCTTAAATGTATATCGACTAAATGCCCCAATCAAAAGACACAGACTGGCAAATTGGATAAAATGTTAAAACCCATCTGTGTTCTGCATTTAAAAAACCCATCCATGTACAAGGACACATATAGGCTCAAAATAAAGGGATGGAGGAAGATATACCAAGCAAATTGAGAGCAAATAAAAGCAGTAATTGCAATCCTTTTTTGGATACAATAGACTTTAGACCAATATATATCAAAGGAGAAAAAGAAGGGCATTACCTAATGGTAAAAGGATCAATAAAACAAGAAAAGCTAACCATTCTAAATATACAAGCACCCAACACAGGAGCACCCATATACATAAAGCAAATTCTTAATGACCTACATAGAGACTTACACTCTCACTCAATAATCATGGGTGTCTTCAACACTCCACTGTCAATATTAGACAGATCAAGAGACAGAAAATTAACAAGGATATAGAGGACTTGAACTCAGACCTGGACCAAGAAAACCTAATAGATATTTACAGAACTCTCCACCCCAAATCCAGAGAATAATAATTCTTCTTACCCCACATCACACCCACTATAATATTGACCACATAATTGGAAATAAATCTGTCCCCATCTAATGCAAAAGAACAAAAATCACAACAAATAGTCTCTCAGACCACAATGCAATCCAACTAGGACTCATGATTAAGAAAATAGCACAGAACCACACAATTTCATGGAAATGGAAAAGTGGTTTCTCAATATTGACTAGACAATAAATGAAATGAAGGCAGAAATAAAAGGTGTTTTTGGGAACCAATGAGAATAAAGAAACAACGTGCCAGAATCTTTGGGACACAGTTAAAGCAGTGTCTGGAGAAAAATTTATAGAAATAAATGCCCACATGAGAAGCAAGGAAAGAATTAAAATTGGCACCCCATTAGCAAGTTGAAAAACCAGAAGAACAAGATCAAAAATCTTAAAAGTTAGCAGAAGACAAGAAATAACTAAGATCAGAGCAGAACTGAAGGAGACAGAGACACAAAAACAAAGCCCATCATAAAGTCAATAAATACAGGAGCTGTTTTTTTTTTAAAAAATTTTTTAAAGATCAACCCAATGGACAGGCTGCTAGGCACATTAATAAAAATGCAAAGAGAGAAGAATCACAAGATGCAATAAAAAAATCTATTAAAGGGATATCACCACTGATTCCACAGAAATACAAACTACCATCAGAGATTACTACAAACAACTCTATGCACATAAACCACTAAGCCTGAAAGAAATGAATAAACTCCTGGACACTTGCACCCCCTCCCACCTAAACCAGGAAGAAGTTGCTGATGTTGAGGCAGCAATTAATAGCCTACTAATGAAGAAAAGCCCAAGTCCAAATGGTTTAACAGCAGAATTCTACCAGATGTACAAAGAGGAGTTGGTATCACGTCCTATGAAACTATTCCAAACAATACAAAAAAAGGGGATCATTTCCAAATCATTTTATGAGACCAACATCATTCTGATACCAAAACCTGGCAGAGACTCAACGAGAAAAGAAAACTTCAGGCCAACACCCATGATAATCATAGATAAAAGTCCTCAATAAAATACTGGCAAATTGATTGCAACAGCACATCAAAAATCTTATCCACCATGATCAAATAGGCTTCATCCCAGGGATGCAAGGCTGGTTCAACATACGCAAGTCTATAAACGTAATTCACCACATAAACAGAACCAAAGAAAAAAACGACATGATTATCTCAATTGATGCAGAGAAGGCCTTTGACAAAATTCAACAGCCCTTTATCCTTAAAACCCTCATTAAACTAGATATTGACGGAACGTATCTCAAAACAATAAAAGCTATTTATGACAAACCAACAGCCAATATAATACTGAATGGGCAAAAGCAGGAAGCATTCCCTTTGAAATCTGGCAATAGACAAGAATGCCCTCTCTCACCACTCCTATTCAATATAGTATTGGAAGTTCTAGCCAGAACAACCAGGCAAGAAAATGAAATAAAGTATATTCAAATAGGAAAGCAAAATGTAAAATTGTCTGTATTTGCAGAAGACATGATTAAATACCTAGAAGACCCCATCATCTCAGCCCAAAATCTCCTGAAACTGATAAGCAAACTTAGCAAAGTCTCGGGATACAAAATCAATGTGCAAAAATCACAAGCATTATTATACACCAATAACAGACTTAAAGAGGGCCAAATCAAGAACAAACTGCCATTCACAATTGCTACCAAGAGAGTAAAATACCTAGGAATACAACTAACAAGGAACATAAAGGACCTCTTCAAGGAGAACTACAAACCACCTCTCAAATAAATAAGAGAGGACACAAACTGATGGACAAACATTCCATGTTCGTGGTTAGGAAGAATCAATATCGTGAAAATGGCAATACTGTCCAAACTAATTTATAGGTTCAATGCTATCCCCATCAAGCTACCAACTACCTTCATCACAGAACTGGAAAAAAAACACCTTAAACTTCCTGGGGAACCAAAAGCAAGCCTGCATAGCCAAGTCAATTCTAAGCAAAAAAAACAAAGTGGGAGACATCACACTACCGGACATCAAACTATACTACAAGGCCACAGTAATCAAAACAGCATAATGCTGGTAGCAAAACAGAGGTATAGACCAAGGGAGCAGAACAGAGGCCTTGGAGGCAACAAAACACATCTGCAAACATCCGTTCTTTGACAAATCTGACATAACAAGCAATGGGTAAAGGAGTCCCTCTTTAATAAATGGTTTGGGGAAAATGGCTAGCCATGTGCACAAAGCAGAAACTGGACCCCTTCCTGACACCTTACACTAAATAAACTCCAGGTTTAGGAAGAGCTCAGGATTGCAGCTCCCAGTGAAAGCGCAGAGGGTGAGTGGACGCCGCGTTTTTATTGCCCACAGACTAGGAAATTCCCAGGCAGAGGAGCTCCATAGGTCGCCAACGCGGTTGTTTGGGCCAGCGCCGCTGCTTTGCCCCACGCAGCTGCTTTGTC
>NW_016108199.1:228562-229861 GCF_001604975.1 Cebus imitator | reverse complement strand
ACTGGAACACCAACTTAAAAAAGGCTCTGAGGCAGGGAGCCAGGTGATCAGGCTTAGCTGGTCCCACCCCCACAAAATAACAGCAGCCAGAAACTCTGGATTGAGAGTTTCACAGCAAGCACAGCTGAACCCAGGATGGTCCAGCTCTGTGGGGGAGGGGCGTCCACCATTACCGAGGCAGCCCGCCGTTGCCAAGGCAACCCGCCATTGCTGAGGCAGCTCACCATTGCCAAGGCAACCTGCCACAGCAAAGAGACTCCAACTCAACAGAGGCAGGCCATCATCGCAAAAGCAGTTCTAACTACACACATATAAACAGGACTGCAGGGAAGATCACTCGGCAGTGGGGCAGAGCCCACAGCTGCTCAGCAAAGATGCTATAGGCCGACAGTGACTAGGCTGCCTCCTTGCTGGGCTGGGCAGGTCTGAAGGGAAAAAAAAAAGGTGGCAGCATAACGGACACTCATAAATAAAGCCCTAAATCCCTGGGACAGAGCACCTGGGAACAAAAAGCAGTTTATGAGTTCTGCTGCAGCAGACCTAAAACTACCTGCCAGGCAGCTCTGAATGAACAACAACAGAGCTTGCAGGTCACCATTTGAGCTCCTATAAAGAAGAGACCGTCTCCTCAAGCAGCTCCCTGACACCTATATATCCAAAAAGACACCTCATAAAAGAGAGATCAGATTGACACTAGGCAGGTATCCTTCTGGGACAAAGATAGCAGAAGAAGAAAACTGATAACAACCCTTGCTGTTCAGCAGCTGCTGCAGGTGAACCCCAGGCAAGCAGGGCCTGGAGTGAACCTCAGCAGACCTACAGCAGAGGGGCCAGACTGTCAGAAGGAAAACCAAGAAACAGAAATAACCTCATCATCAACAAACAGAACATCGATCTGAAAGATTTGAGACCCAATCTGAAAGCCAGCAACTACAAAGTAGACAGGTGGATAAATCCTTAAAGATGGGAAGAAACCAGTGCAAAAAGGGTGAAAACACCCAAAACCAGAACACCTCTCCTCCTAAAAGGGATCACAACTCCTCACCAGCAAAGGAACAAGGTTGGAGGGAGAACGATTGTGAAGAAATGACAGAATCTGACTTCAGAATGTGGGTAGTAAGAAAATTCTGTGAACTTAAAGAACATGTTCTAACCAAATGCAAAGAAACTAAGAACCTTGAAAAAAGATTTGACGAAATGCTAACGAGAATGGACAAAATAGAAAGGAATATAAGTGAATTGATGGAGCTGAAAAACGCAACATGAGAACTTCGTGAAGCATGCACAAGTATCAACAGC
>NW_016108199.1:222730-224143 GCF_001604975.1 Cebus imitator | reverse complement strand
AAGCTGGGGAGAGATAGCAAGGGGAGAAATGCCAGATGTAGGTGATGGGGAGGAAGGCAGCAAATCACACTGCCACGTGTGTTCCTATGCAACAATTTTGCATCTTCTTCACATGTACCCCAAAATCTAAAATGCAATAAAATAAATAAATGGGGAAAAAATAAAATGAAATTAACTCCAGATGGATTAAAGACTTAAACATGAGACCTAACACCATAAAAACTCTATAAGAATATCTAGGCAAAACAATTAAGGACATAGGCATAGACAAGGACTTCATGACCAAAACACCAAAAGCATTGTCAACAAAAGCCAAAATAGACAAATTGGACTTAATCAAACTCCACAGCTACTGCAAGGCAAAAGAAACATTCACTAGAGTTAATTGGCAACCAACAGAATAGGAAAAAAATTTTGCAGTCTACGCATCTGACAAAGTGCAAATATCCAGGATCTACAAAGAACTGAAACAGATTTACAAGAAAAAAACAAACAAGCCCATTCAAAAGTGGGCAAAGGATACGAATAGATATGTTACAAAAGAAGACGTAGAGGAGGCCAACAAACATAGAAAAATGGTCATCATCACTGGGCATTAGAGAAATGCAAATCAAAAACTACAATGAGATACCATTTCAAGCCAGTTAGAATGGTGATCATTAAAAAATATGGAGACAACATATGCTGGAGAGGATGTGGAGAAATATGAACATTTTTACACTGTTGGTGGAAGTGTAAATTTGTTCAACTATTGTGGAAAACAGTATGGTGATTTGTCAAGGACCTAGAAATAGAAATTCCATTTGATCCAGCAATCCCATTACTGGGTATATATCCAAAGGATTATAAATCTTTCTACTATGACACATGCACATGAGTGTTCACTGCAGCATGGTTTATAATAGCAAATACCTGGAACCAACCCAAATGCTCATCGATGATAGACTGGACAGGGAAAATGTGGCACATGTACGCCATGAAATATTATACAGCCATCAAACAAAATAAGTTCGTGTCCTTTATGGGGACATGGATAAACCTGGAAACCACCATTCTCAGCAAAATGACAAAAGATCTGAAAATCAAACACTGCATGTTCTCACTCATGATCGGGTGTTGAACAATGAGAATACATGGACTGAGGGAGCAGAACACCATAGACTGAGGTCTGTTGGGGGAAAATAGGGGAGTAACAGTGGGGGGTGGGGAATAGGGGAGAGATAGCATGGGGAGAAATATCAGATATAGGTGAAGGGGAGGAAGGCAGCAAATCACACTGCCACGTGTATACCTATGGAACAACCTTGCATGTTCTTTGTGTGTACCCCAAAACTTAAAATGCAATAAAAAATAAAACTAAAGAAAATAAAAATATATATATTTTTATGTTTTATATATATACATATATGACAT
>NW_016108199.1:216675-219344 GCF_001604975.1 Cebus imitator | reverse complement strand
TTTGTTTGTTTTTAAAGAAATCAACCAAATTTTAAAAACAATCTACTAAGAAACTGAGAAACAAATAAAATTGAGGACATACAAAAACAAGTAAGTAAATGTCAGAGTCAGTGAATCCTTATGTTTAATAAATTAATTGTCGTGTATTGGCAAAATTAGTCTAAAAAAGTGTGAATCTATACAATACCTATGCAAGTCTCAATATAGATGAAAGACACAGGTAAAATGTAAAAGGCTGCAAGATTCTGAAATGAGCGTTACAATCAGCTAAACAATATCTTTCCAGCTAGACAGTAGTCACAGTATCAGAATCAGTATAATTATTTTAGAATTCTAGAGTATACTTGAAAGTTTACAGATTTCAAGATAAGGCTGGATCAATCATGTAGCTTAACTCAGAATCTTAACCATTGTGACAAGCTGCCTTGCAAACATTGGTGGAGCAATTTGCAATATACAGAATGCACAGGAAAGAACACTGACCTCCTAGTGGTCAGGAGAATTCTACACTTATTGCTTCTTGCAATAAGAAAGTTCCTAACACAGATAGGCAGGCTTTGTAACATTCACCAACCATTTTACAAGTCCTTTCTCCTGTGCTGAAATAACTTTCTGGGGATTTAAAGAGCCAGAATCTTTTCATTTCTGTATTCTTGTGGTTGTTGTTTCTTCTTTAAAAGGGCAATAACTTACAAATGGAAACATTTAGTATAAATCACATGTAATTATAAGTTTAGGATACAATTGGATGTTTTCCATGTGTGCCCAGAAAATTGTTCATGCCTAAAAGAGACCCAAGGAAGTTTTCAATTAAGGTAAGAATGATTGCCAGCACAGAGATAGCCTACACAATGAAGAAATAAAATCCTTAAAGAAACAAAATTGTTGCAAATCATGGAAAGGGAGAATATGATTTCCAAAGCTGGACCACTGTAAAAATCAAACTCCCCTTTTCAACAATAAAAAGCCACAAAAAGTGAAGAAAAACAAGCAAGTATGACTAACTGTAAGAAAAAAGAGAAATTAAAAGCAGTTTTCAATAAACCAAATGTGGGGGATCAATCCAAGGTGGCTGTTTAGGAACATCTCAGGATGGCAGCTCCCAGTGAAAGCACAGAGGGTGAGTGGACGCCACATCTTTATTGCCCACAGACTAGGAAATTCCCAGGTGGGGGAGCTCCATGGGTCACCAGCGCGGCTGTTCGCCCAGCGCGGCTGTGCCAGCCAGCGCCACTGCTTTGCCCCTGCACGGTTGCTTTGTCAGTGCCCTGGAGCAGTGGTTCTCCTTACAAAATACACCTGTCCAGGTGCCCTTTTGGCTGGCTATTGGAGCCATGGGAAGTCGCCCATTGGTCTGTTTGAAAAGGGGACTGAGCAGGGAACCAGGACAGTAGATTCAAGGGCAAAAAAAGCACCACAAATCTCAGTGCTGCTGTTTAAGCCAGTGCAGTGAGTTGCCGCAGGGGAAAACACACAGACCCCGGGGGCTCTTCAACAGGTGACTTGAATACCAACTTAAAAAAAAAAAGAAAAAAGTCTCTGAGGAAGGGAGCCAGGTGATCAGGCTAGGCTGGTCCCACCGCCACCAAAGAACAGCAATCAGAAACACTCTGGATTGAGAGTTTCAAACCCAGGATGGTCCAACTCTGTGGGGGAGGGGTGTCTGCCATTAATGAGGCAGCCCACCACTACAGAGGTAGTCAGCCAATGCTGACTCAGAGATGCAATCTGAAAGCCAGCAACTACAAAGACGACAGGGGGACAAATCCATAAATATGGAAAGAAACCAGGGTAAAAAGGATGAAAACACCCAAAACCAGAACACCTCTCCTCCTGAAAAGGATCGCAACCCTCACCAGCAAGGGAACAAGGTTGGATGGAGAATGAGTGTGATGAAATGACAGAATGAGACTTCAGAAGGTGGGTAGTAAGAAATGTCTGTGAATTAAAAGAACACGTTCTAACCCAATGCAAAGAAAATAGGAACTTTGAAAAAAGATTTGATGAAGTGCTAATGAGAATCAACAAAATAGAAAGGAATATAAGTGAATTGATGGAGCTGAAAAACACAACATGAGAACTTCACAAAGCATGCACAAGTATCAACAGCCAAATTGAAGAAGCAGAAAAAAGGATATCAGAGGTCAAAGATCAACTCAATGAAATAAAATGGGAAGGCAAGAATAGAGAAAAAAGGGTAAAAAGAAATGAACAAGGTCTCCAAGAAATGTGGGACTATGTGAAAAGACCTAATCTACGTTTGATAGGCATACCTCAGTGCGGTGAAGACAATGAATCCAAGCTGGAAAATACTCTTCAGGATATTATCCAGGAAAACTTCCCCAACATAGCATGGTAGGCAAATATTCAAGTCCAGGAAATACAGAGAACATCACAAAGATATTCATCAAGAAGAGCAACCCCAAGTAACACAATCGCCAGATTCATCAGGGTTGAAATGAAGCATAAAATACTAAGGCAGCCAGAGAGAAAGGTCGGGTTACACACAAAGGGAAGCCCACCAGGCTCACAGCAGATCTCTCAGCAGAAACTCTACAAGCCAGAAGAGAGTGGGGTCCAATATTCAACATTCTTAAAGTAAAGAACTTTCAACCCAGGATCTCCTATCCAGCCAAACTAAGCTTCATAAGTGAAGGAAAAATAAAATC
>NW_016108199.1:213234-214389 GCF_001604975.1 Cebus imitator | reverse complement strand
AGCCAAATCAAGAACAAACTTCCATTCACAATTGCCACAAAGAGAATAAAATACCTAGGAATACAACTAACAAGGAATGTAAAGGACCTCTTCAAGGAGAACTACAAGCCAATGCTCAATGAAATAATAGAGGACACAAACAGATGGAGAAACTTTCCATGTTCATGGTTTGGAAGAATCAATATCATGAAAATGACCACACTGCCCAAAGTAATTTACAGATACAATGCTACCCCATCAGGCTACCAGTAACCTTCTTCACAGAACTGGAAAAAACCACCTTAAACTTCATATGGAACCAAAAGAGAGCCTGCATAGCCAAGTAAATTCTAAGCAAAAAGAACAAAGCGGGAGGCATCACACTACTGGACTTCAAACTGTACTACATGGCTACAGTAATCAAAATAGCATGGTACTGGTACCAAAACAGAGATATAGACCAATGGAACAGAACAGAGGTCTCGGAGGCAATGCAACATATCTACAACCATCTGATCTTTGACAAACCAGACAAAAACAAGCAATGGGGAAAGGATTATTTGTTTAATAAATGGTGTTGGCAAAACTGGGTAGCCATGTGCAGAAAGCAGAGACTGGACCCCTTCCTGACACCTTACACTAAAATTAGCTACAGGTGGATTAAAGACTTAAACATAAGACCTAACACCATAAAAACCCTAGAAGAAAATCTAGGCAAAATCAACCAGGACATAGGTGTAGGCAAGGACTTCATAACCAAAACACCAAAAGCATTGACAACAAAAGCCAAAATAGACAAATAGGACCTAGTCAAACTCCACAGCTTCTGCACAGCAAAAGAAACTGTCATTAGAGTGAATTGGCAACCAACAGAATGGGAAAAAACTTTTGCAGTTTACCCATCTGTCAAAGGGCTGATATCCAGAATTTACAACGAACTAAAACAGATTTACAAGAAAAAAACTAACAAGCCCATTCAAAAATGGGCAAAGTATATGAACAGATACTTTGCCAAACAAGACATACATGAGGCCAACAAACATATGAAAAACTGCTCATTGTCACTGATCATCAGATAAATGCAAATCAAAACAACATTGAGATACCATCTCACGCCAGTTAGAATGGCAATCATTAAAAAATCTGGAGACAACAGATGCTGGAGAGGATGTGGAG
>NW_016108199.1:200583-208374 GCF_001604975.1 Cebus imitator | reverse complement strand
GATTGTTGCATAGGGGCAAACATGGCAATGTGGTTTGTTGCCTCCATCCCCTTGTCACCTATATGTGGCATGCCTCTCCATTTATCCCTCTCCAAACTCCCAACCCCCTTCCACTGTCCCTCCCCTGCTCCCCCATCCAATACTAGTGTGTGATGCTCCTCTCCCTGTGTCCATATATTCACATTGTTCAACACCCACCTATGAGTGAGAACAAGTGGCATTTGATTTTCTTTTTTTCTTTCCTTTTTTATATTTTATTAGATTTTAGATTTTGAGGTAAATATGAAGAATATGCAAGATTGTTGTACAGGTACATATGTGGCAGTGTGGTTTGCTGCCTTCCTCCCCATCACCTATATCTGGCACTTTTCCCCATGTTATCCCTCCCCAACTTCCCACACCCCACTCTCCCTCCCCTGTCCTTCTGTCAATTAGCTGAGAATGACATTTCCATATTCAGCCATGTCCCTACAAAAGACACAAACTCACCATTTTTTATGGCTGCATATTATTCCATAGAGAATATGTGCCACACTTTCCTTGTCCAGTCAATCATCGATGCACATTTGGGTTGGTCCCAGGCCTTTATATTATGAACAGTGCCACAATTAACATACAGGTGAATGTGCCTTTATAATAGAAAGATTTATGATCCTTTGGATATATAGCAAGTAATGGGATTCCTGGATCAGGTGGAATTTCTATTTCTAGGTCCTTGAGGAATCACCACATTGTCTTCCTCAATGATTGAACTAATTTAGACTCCCAAAAACAGTGTAAAAGTGTTCCTATTCCTCCACACCCCCTCCAGCATCTGTTGTCTACAGATTTTTAAATGATCACCACTCTAACTGGCTTGAGGTGGTATCTCAATGTGGTTTTGATTTGTGTTTCTCTAATGAACAGTGATGAGCACTTTTTTCATATGTTTGTTGGCCTCCTATATGTGCTGTTTTGAAAAGTGTCTGTTCATAGCCTTTGCCAGCTTTTGGATGTGTTTTTGTTGTTGTTGTTGTTATTTTCTTGTAAATCTTTTTAGTTCTCTGTAGACTCTGGATATTAACCCTTTGTCAGATAGGTAAATTGAAAAAAACCTTTCCTATTCTGTTGGTTGTCAGTCACTCTAATGATTGTTTCCTTTGCTGTACAGAAGCTCTGGAGTTCAACTAGGTCTATTTGTCTATTTTGGCTTTCATTGACAATGCTTTTGGTGTTTTAGTCATTAAGTCCTTACCTATGCCTATGTGCTAAATGGTTTTGGCTGAGTTTTCTTCTAAGGTTTTTATGTTGTTAAGTCTTATTTGTAAGTCTTTAATCCACCTGGAGTTAATTTTAGTGGAAGGTGTCAGGAAGGTGTCCAGGTTCTGCTTTCTGCACATTGCTAGACAGTTTTTCCAACACCATTTATTAAAAAGGGAATGATGTCCGTATTGTTTGTTTTTGTCCAATTTGTCAAAGATCAGATGGTTGTCTATATGGCACCTCCAATGCCTCTCTTCTGTTCCATTGGCCTCTATCTCTGTTTTGGCACCAGTACCATGCTGTTTTGATTACTGTTGTCTTGCATTATAGTTTAAAGTCTGGTAGTATGATGCCTCCGGCATTGTTCTTTTTGAGTAGGATTGTCTTGGCTATTCAGGTTCTCTAAACTCTACATGTTCTATTATCCAGAAGCTGCGTGAAGCCCATCCACTTGGATATTTAAAAAATTTTATTACATAGGAATGATTTAATAGTCCATAGGCTATTGGTGATTAGCGTTACCTCTGGTGCAGAATTCTTAGGTGATTAATGTCTCAGCCAGAAAATTGTATCACCACTGGTACTTAGGCCCAACACTTGCTGAGGCCCACTGATCTCATTCCACCTTTGTGGTCCTGCAGGTTGTGCACAGTTTGCACTTTGATCCTGAATCTCATTTTTGCTATGTGTTAGTCAGGGACAGAGCAGTAGGAGGTGCACAAGTGTGTGACTGTTGTTCAACCACTGTACATAGCAGGGCACTCTGGCTGTGGCAGGATAAGAAGCTGTAGGTGATGGCAGAGGTGCCAGCTATCTGAAATGCTGGGAGTGCATTGGGCTTATCACAACGTGCTTCTACTACAGGCACTAAGGAATGTAGTGGCATCAAAAAAATTAAGGATGCCAGACTTCAGAAATGCAAAAGTCATGTAAAGTGCTTGCTTTGGGAACTTTTAGGTCTAGGCACTCTAAAAGACTGTAGATTTTCTCTTTTGTCTTATCTTCTTGTCAGCCAGGATGTAGTGAGGGAAATAGTGTGTCTTTGAGTTATGTTTGTTGTATTAGTCTGTTTTCATGCTGCAGTTAAAAACATACCTGCAGATGGGAAGAAGAGGAGATTTAATTGAACTTACAATTCTACATGGCTAGGAGGTCTCAGAATCACATCAGTTGGCAAAAGGCACTTTTTACAGTGTGGGTTCAAAATAAAATGAGAAAGAAGCAAAAGTGAAAACACCTTATAAACCCATAAGATCATATCAGGCTTATTCAGTATGACGAGATTAGCTTGGAAATGACTGGACCCTGTGATTTAATTACCTCCCCTAGGTTTCCCCAAAACACATGGGAATCCTGGGAACTACAATTCAAGTTGTGTTTATGTGGGTAAACAGTCAAATTGTACCATTTTACTCCTGAATTCTCTAAATCTCAGTTTCTCACATTTCATATTAATTCTGTCTTCATAACAGGCCCAAAAAGTCTTAAATCATTTCTGTGTTAAACCAAACATCAACAGTCTAAAATTTCACCTGAGTCAAAACAAGTCCTTGCTACCTAGGAGCATGTAAAATCAAAATCATGCTAGTGGCTTCCTAAATACAATGTGAATACAGGTATTCAGTAAATACATTCATTCCAAATAGAATAAGTTTGTCAAAACAAAGGTGTTACAGGTTGAGTCCATGAAAGTACATCATGCAGTGAGGCAGTAAAATTATACAGCTCCAAAATGGTCTTCTTTGACTCACATCAAGGTTACACTAATGCAAAAAATGAGTTTCAATAGGCTTGGGCAGCTCTGCCACTGTTGGATCTCTCATTCTGGGGTCTGCAAAACACTGATCCTCTTTTCACAGCTATCCTCGTCAGTGTCCCATTAGAGACTATGTGTGTGGGCTCCAACTTCATATTTCCTTCATGCTTTGCCCTAGCAAAGGTTCTCCATGAGGGTCTCACCTCTGTAGCAAATTTTGCCCAGATATCCAGGCATTTTCATACATCTTCTGAAATCTATGCAGAGGTTACAAATCCTCAATTCTTTACTTCTGTGTTACCACAGGCTCTATGACACTTGGAGCTTCCAACTTCAGATGCCACAAACCAACCTGTGTATTCACCCCTTTTTGCCACAACTGGAGTGGCTGAGGCAAATAATACCAAGTCCCTGGACTGGATACAGCATGGGGACCCTTACCCCTGCCCATCAAACTGCACTTTTCTTTTGGAATTGTGGGACTGTACTGGGAAGGGCTGCTGTGAAGATCTCTGACATGGCCTAAAGACATTTTCCTCATGGTCTTGGAAATTAACATTAACCTCCTTGCTGCTTATGCAAATTTCTGCAACTAGCTTGAATTTCTCCCCAGAAAATAAGTTTTACTTTTGTATAGCTATGGCAGTGAAGAAAGGAAATAAAGGATCTGAACCCACACACATAGACTTTAAATTTTTCAAACCTACTCCCCTTATAAAATGGAAATCCTTTAACAATACCCAAGACACCTTTTGAATGCTTTGATGCTTAGAAATTTATTCTGCCAAATACCCTAAATCATTTTTCTGAAGTTCAAATCTTACCATAAATTTCAAACACAGGGGGAAAATGTCACCAGTCCCTTTGCTTAAACATAACAGGGAGGGGAGCACTACACACTGGGGTCAGTTGGGGGGAAATAGGCGAGGGACGGTGGGGGATGGGAAGCTGGGGAGAGATAGCAAGGGGAGAAATGCCAGATGTAGGTGATGGGGAGGAAGGGAGCAAATCACACTGCCACGTGTGTTCCTATGCAACAATTTTGCATGTTCTTCACATGTACCCCAAAACCTAAAATGCAATAAAATAAATAGATGGCAAAAAAACAAAAACAAACAAACAAAAAACATAACAAGTGTCATCTTTACTCCAGTTCCCAAAATGTTTCTCATTTCTATCTGAAACCGCCTCAGCCTCAATTTTATTGCCCATGTTGCTATGAACATTTTTGCTTATTTCATTTAACAGCTCTCTGGGAAGTTCCAAACTTTTCCATTTTTTTTTCCTGTCTACCTGTGAGCTCTCTAAATTGTTCCAAATTCTGCCTGTTGCCAGGTTCAAAAGTCACTTCCACATTTCAGGTATCTTTTCAGCTATGCCTCACTCTTCTGGTACCAATTTACTGTATTAGTCTGTTTTCAAACTGCAGACAGAGACATGCTTGAGTCTCAGAAAAAAAATGTTTTGCTCTTTTTTTTACCCCCTTTTCAATGTATTTATTTAAGGTGCACAATATGATATTTTGGCACACATATACATAGTGAAATGATTGCTACAGTCAGGCAGATTCACATGTTCATCACCTCACAGTTTCGTGTATTTTTTTTTTTTTGAGCATAGAAAGAACACCTAAAATGTCTCAGCAAATTTCTAATATGCGATCCTCTGAATGATGGTCCTCATGCTGTGCATTGCATCTCTTGTGTTATTCATCCCACATCACTGCTGCTCTGTGCCCTTTGATCCCTCCCATTTCCTCCTTCTGGTCAACAGCTGTACTCCGTTTCTATGTTTTTGACTTTTTAAAGATTGCACATGTAGGACTGGTCATGCAGTACTTGTTTCTCTGTACCTGGCATAGTGTCCTCCAGGTTCATTACATGATATATTTTTAAAATCTCTCTATATATATTTATAGACTTAGCACAACTTGGCAGATACATGATAGAAGTTTAAATGGACTTACAGTTTTACATGGCTGGGGTGTCTCATGAATTATTGTAGAGGTGAAAGACCCTTCTTACATGATGTTGGCAAGAGAAAATAAAATTTTAAAATATCAGAAGTGGAAACCTCTGATTAACTCATCATATTTCATTAGACAAATTTAGTATCATGAGAATAGCAGAGGAAAGACTGTCCCCCATAACTAAACTATCTCTCACTGTGTCTTTCCCACAACATGTGGAAATTCTTCTGTTGAGACTTGGGTGGAGAGACAGCCACAGCATATTATTTGTGTTAATACTATTTTAATTCCACCTTTGGTAGTTCCTGAGTTATCGTCCTGTGCACAGGAAGAATGAGGCTCATAGAAAACTGAAAGATAAGCAAGGCAAAGTGTGCTTTAAGTGACAGAACAGACAGCAGGAAACCAAAATGGGTAGGTTGTTTCCACAGGCAGGACATCCCAGTATCATTTCAGCCTTCTGCAGAGAAGAGACCCAGAGTGTGCTGCTTCTATAGAAGTCAGACTAGCCTCAATGTCTCTGCAGCCCTCAGTGCAGAGGAGACAAAGTGGGCAAATATTTAGTTCAAGTAGTTTATCCCAAAGACTCTGCAGCATTCAGTGAAGAGGAAACCCACAGTTTGCAGCTCCTCTCTGCAGTTAAGAGATCCCATCATCTGCCTGAGTTTGAAATTTATATGTACTTCAGAAAGCAGTGTGCTGGCTTGCTCTCAGCAGATGTAAGTGGGCACCAATTAAGACATAAAGTTTTATTTTGGTTTTCAGAGCTAACAGCTAAATTTTTATTTTGGTTTTCAGCACTGGATTCTAGGGCTAGACTTTTCATGGCTTGAAGGTGATATTTCACTAAGAACCTGTTTTATTTTTATTTTTGCACAAAAGCCTAAAGCAGTTTATGCAAATGGGTGCCTATAGGCCCAATCCATCAGCCTCTCTTCCATGCTTTTTTTCTAAAACTCTACTTCAGGTTCTGGGGTACATGGACAGATTATGCAGGTATTCTTGCATAGGTATACACATGGCAAGGTAGTTTGCTGTCTTCATTCCCCATCACCCACATTTGATATTTCTCCCTTCATTATCCCTCTCCACCCTCCCCACTCCCCACTGTTCCTCCCCTATCCCCACCAACTGTCCACAGTGTAGGATGTTCCACTCCATGTAACCACGTTGTGATTGTTCAACACCCGCCTATGAGTGATAACATGCATTGTTTGGTATTCTCTTCTTGTGTCACTTTGTTGAGAATGATGGTTTCCAGATTCAACTATGTCCCTATGAAGGACACAAATTCATCATTTTTTATGGCTCCATAGTATTCCATGGTGTATATGTGCCATATTTATTTTATCCAGTCTATTATTCATGGACATTTGGCTTGATTCCAGATCTCTGCTATTGTAAACAGTGCCACAATATGTATGTGTCTTTATAATAGAACAATTTATAATTCTTTGCATATTTACCCAGTAATGGGATTGCTGGGTCAAATGGAATTCTATTTCTAGGTCCTTGAGAAATCTCCACACTGTCTTCCGCAATGATTGTGCTAATTTACACTCCCATCAACAGCGTAAAAGTGTTCTTATTTCTCCACATTATCCCTAGCAACTATTGTCTCCAGATTTTTAATGATCACCATTCTAACTGGCATGAGGTAGCATCTCAATGTAGTTTTGGTGTGCATTTCTCTAATGACCAGTGATGATGAGCATTTTTTCATATGTTTGTGGGCCTTCTATATGTCTTCTTTTGAAAAGTGTCTGTTCATATTCTTCACCCACTTTTGAATGTTTTTTTTCCACATAAATCTCTTTTAGTTCTTTGCAGATTCTTAATATTAACACTTTGCCAGATGGTTGCATTGCAAAACTTTTCCCCCTATTCTTGGTTGCCAGTTTACTCTGATGATTATTTCCTTTGCAGTACAGAAGGTCTGTAGTTTAATTATGTTACATTTGTCCATTTTGGCTTTTTGCCTTGTTTTTGGTGTTTCAGCCAAAAGTCCTTGCCTTTGCCTATGTCCTAAATGTTTTTTCCCAGTGTTTTTATGTGTTAAGTCTTATGCTTAAGTCTTTAATCACTCTGAAGTTCATTTTATTGTAATGTGTCAGGAAGGGTTCTGGTTTCTGTGTGCTGTACATTGCTAGCCCATTTCCCCAACACCATTTTAAACAATGAGTTCTTTCCCCATTACTTGTTTTTCTTTGGCTTGTCAAAGATCAGATGATTGTATAGTGTGGTGTTACGTCTGAGGCCTCTGTTTTGTTCCATTGGTCTATGTCTCTGTTTTGGTACCAGTATCATGCTGTTTTGATAAATGTGGTCTTGTAGTATAGTTTCAAGTCAGGCAGCATGATTCCTCCAGCTTTGTTCTTTTTCTTAGGACTCTTTTGGCTATGTGGGCTCTCTTTTCGTGCCATCTGAAGCTTAAAGTGTTTTTCCCATTCTGTGAAGAAAACAATTCACTTCATGGGGATGCTGTTGAATCTATGATCTTCAGTGTTCAATTTCCAGAGATAGCAAAGCAGAGGGCTGATGTGTCATCACCACCACAAATGCAAGCATACCTGGCCAAGATGTGACAGCACTTGGGCTCAGTGACAAGTTGTCTTCAAACTCAGAGTTGACACTGGGGTCAGAAAAGGCTAGGCAGTGGAGAAGAAACTTAAGAGCTTTGGGAAAAGAATGGATTCCTGGAATTGTGAAATCACAGATATGCTTGTTTATGTAGCTGTGGCTGAGCATAGCAATTATGCCCTTGTAGATCAGGCTTCTGAGCTTCCAACTTCAAATTGGGTGTGAATTCTTTGTGTTCTTTTTT
>NW_016108199.1:198101-200463 GCF_001604975.1 Cebus imitator | reverse complement strand
TTTTTTTGGTCAGTTTTGAGGAATGCAAAGCCCTGTCTGCATCTCCCTCACTGCACTCAGCATTTTTGCTGCAGCCTTTCCAGACATGCTGCTTCTGCCCCTAACTTCAGCAACACTTTCATCCCAGAATGTTGAAATTTGCATCTGTGGGTTTCAATCCTATAATTGTGCCTTTTCTTTTCAGTAAAATTTCCATTATGAAAATATAAGTCCACATTATCATAGAAAACTTCAGGGCTTTAAAAATTCTAAAAACTTTATATTTATTTATTTATTTATTTATTATTTATCACATTTTAGGTTTTGGGGTGCATGTGAAGAAGATGCAAGATTATTGCATAGGTGCACATTTTAGGTTTTGGGGTGCATGCAAAGAAGATGCAAGATTATTGCATAGGTACACATGTGGCAGTGTGATTTGCTGCCTTCCTCCCCTTCACCTATATCTGGCTTTTCTCCCCATGCTCTCTCCCCAGCTCCCCATTTTCCACTGTCCCTCCCCTATTTCCCCCAATAGACCCCAGTGTGTGGTGCTCCCATCCCTGTGTCCATGTGTTCCCATTTCTCAACACCCACGTATTAGTGAGAACATGTGGTGTTTGGTTTTGTGTTCTCGTGTCAGTTTGCTGAGAATGATAGTTTCCAGGTTCATCCATGTCCCTACAAAAGACACAAACTCATGGCTTTTGATGTCTGCATAATATTACATGGGGTATATGTGCCACATTTTTCCTGTCCAGTCTATCATTGATGGACATTTGGGTTGGTTCCAGGCCTTTGCTATCGTAAACAGTGCTGCAATGAACCCTCGTGTGCATGTGTCCTTATAGTAGAAAGATTTATAATCCTTTGGCTATATACCCGGTAATGGGATTGCTGTGTCCAGTGGAATTTCTATTTCTACATCCTTGAGAAATTGCCACACTGTCTTCCATAATGGTTGAACTAATTTACATTTCCACCAACAGTGTAAAAGTGTTCCTATTTCTCCACATCCTCTGCAGCATCTGTTTTATCCATATTTTTTAATGATGGCCATTCTAACTGGCATGAGATGGTATCTCAATGTAGTTTTGGTTTACATTTCTCTAATAGCCAGTGATGGTCATTTTATAATATTTTTAATATGTTTTTATATATTTTGTATATGTTTATAGACCTGTGTATGTTGAACCAGCCTTACATCCCAGGGATGAATCCTACTTGATCATGGTGGATAAGCTGTTTGATGTGCTGTTGCAATCAATTTGTCAGTTTTTTACTGGAGATTTATGCATCTATGTTCATCATGGATATTGGCCTGAAGTTTTTTTCTTGTTGAGTCTCTGCCAGGTTTTGGTATCAGGATGATGTTGTTCTCATAAAATGATTTGAGAAGGATTCTATCTTTTTGGATTGTTTGGAAAAGTTTCATAAGGTATGGTACAAGCTCCTCTTTGTATATCTGGTAGAATTTGGCTGTGAACCCAACTGGACGTAGACTTTTTTGCGGTGGCAGGGTGTTAATTGCTGCCTCAACTTCAGACCTTGTTTTTGGCCTATTCATGGTTTCATCTTCCTCCTGGTTTAGTCTTGAAGTGTCCAGGAATTTATCCATTTCTTCCAGGTTTACTAGTTTATGTGCATAGAGTTGTTTGTAATAATCTCTGTTAATGGTTTATATTTCTCTGGAACCTGTGGCAATATCCCCTTTATCTTTTTTTTAATTGTATCTATTTGATTATTCTTTCTTTTCTATTTTATTAATTTGGCTAGTGGTCTGTCTATTTTGCTGATATTTTCAAAAAACTGGTTTCTGAATTTATTGGTTTTTTGAAGGAATTTTTGTGTCTCTATCTTCTTCAGTTCTGCTCTGTTCTTAGTTGTTTCTTGACTTCTGATGGGTTTTGAGTTTTTTTTTTAATCTTACTCCTCTAGCTCTTTCAAAATTAGGATGTCAATTTTAGATCTCTCCTTGCTTCTCATGTGGAAATTTATTGCTATATATTTTCCTCTAGAGACTGCTTTAAATGTGTTCCAGAGATTCTATGTTGTGTCTTCATTCTTATTTCAAAGAACATCTTTATTTGTGCCTTAATTTCATTGTTTATCCAGTCAAAATTCAAGAGCCAGTTGTTCCATGAAGTTTCCATGAAGGTGTGCAGTTCTGAGTTCATTTCTGAATTCTGAGCTCTAACTTGATTGCACTGTGGTCAGAGAGACGTTTTGTTATGATTTCCATTCTTTTGCATTTGCTGAAGGGTGATTTACTCCCAATTACATGGTCAATTTTAGACTAGGTGTAATGTGGTGCTTAGAAGAATGTATATTCTGTGGATTTGGGGTGGAGAGTTCTGTAAATGTCTATTAGGTTTGCTTGGTC
>NW_016108199.1:186697-197781 GCF_001604975.1 Cebus imitator | reverse complement strand
CGATGGGTTTTGACTTTTTATTCAATTTTCCAGTATGTGTCTTTTGATTGGGAGTTTATCCCATTTACATTTTGGGTTAATGTTGCTATGCATGAATTTAATCCTGCCATTTGATGTGATCTGACTGTTTCCCATTTTAGTTGATGCAGTTTATTCATTTTGTTGAGGCTTTTTACCAGTTGGTATGTTTTTGAAGTGGCTGGTACTGGTTGTTCCTTTCTATGTTTAGTGCCTCTTTCAGGAGCTCTTGTAAAGTAGGCCTGATGGTGATGAAATCTCTGAGTTCTTGCTTGATCATAAAGGATTTTGTTTTCCTTCACTTACGAAGCTTTATTTGGCTGGGTATAATATTCTTGGTTTAAATGTCTATTCTTTGAGGATGTTGGGTATTTGCCCCCACTCTCTTCTGGCTTTTAGGGTTTCTGCTGAGAGATCTACTGGGAATCTGATTGTGTTCCTTTTGTACGTAACCTGGTCTTTCTCTCTGGCTCCCTTTAGCATTTTCTCCATTTCAACCCTGATGAATCTGATAATAATGTGCCTTGGGTTTACTTTTCTTGAGGAATATCTTTGTGGTGTTCTCTGTATTTCCTGGACTTGACTATGGGCATGGCTTGCTAAATTGCAGAAGTTTTCCTGGATAATATCCTGTAGAGTATTTTACAGCTTGGATTCATTCTCTGCATCATATTCAGGTACACCTATCAAATGTAGATTAGGCCTTTTCACATAGTCCCATATATCTTGGAGACTTTGTTCATTCCTTTTTACACTTTTTTTTCTCTAATCTTGCCTTCTCATTTTATTTCATTGAGTTCATCTTCAATCTCTGATATCCTTTCTGCTTGGTCAATATGGCTTTTGAAAATTGTGTATGCTTTGTGAAGTTCTCGTGTTGTGATATTCAGTTCCATCATTTCACTTATATTCTAAGTTGTTTATTCTCATTAGTATTTCGTCAAATCTTTTTTCAACATTCTTGGTTTCTTTGAATTGGGTTATAACATGTTCTTTTAACTCAGAGAAGTTTCTTGTTACTCACCTTCTGAAACCTGATTCTGTCAATTCATTACACTCTTTCTCTATGTAGATTGATACCCTTGCTGGCGAGGAATTTTTATCCCTTGCATGAGGAGAGGCATTCTGGTTTCCAGTGTTTTCATCCATTTTGTGCTGGTTTCTTCCCATATTTATGGATTTATCCACCTGTCATCTTTGTTGTTGTTGACTCAGATTGGGTCTCTGAGTGGATGTCCAGGTTGTTGATGATGAATTTATTTCTTTCTGTTTCTTACTTGTCGTTCTAACAGTCTGGCCCCTCTGTTGTAGGACTTTGGATGTCCACTCCAGTCCCTGCTTCCCTGCTTATCACTTGAAGCACTTGCAGAACTGTAAGACTTGCTGCCAGCTTCTTCTTCTGCTATCTTTGTCTCAGAAGGATACCTGCCAGATGTCAGTCTGAGCTCTCCTTTATGAGGTGACTATGGATATGTGAGGGTCAGGGAACTGCTTGAGGAGACAGTCCATCCTTTATAGGAATGCAAGTGCTATGCTGTGAGCTCCGTTGTACCTACTCAGAGCTTCCAGGTAGGTAAATTTAAGTCTGCTGCAGTGGAACTCATAAAGTCCTTTTTATCTTCACAGGTGCTCTGTCCTGGGGAGTTAGGGCTTTATTTATGAATTTCTGTCATGCTGCTGCCTTTTTTCAGGGCTGCCCTGCCAAGTGTGGAAGCAGCCTAGTCACTGTCTGCCTGCAGAGGCTTTGCTGAGCTGCTGTGAGCTCTGCCTAGCTGCTGTGTGAACTTCCCTGCAGTCCTGTTTATATGGGTATAGCTAGAACTGCCTAGACAATGGTGGCCCACCTCTATAATGTTGGACTCTTTCTGTAATGGCATGCTGCCTCGGCAATGGCGGGCTGCCTCAGCAATGGTAAGCTACTTCGGTAGTAGTGGACTGCCTCGGTAATGGTGGACTCCTCTCCCCCACAGAGCTGGACAGTCCCAGGTTCAGCTGTGCTTGCTGTGAAACTCTCAATCCAGAGCATTTCTGATTGTTGTTTTTTTGTGAGTGTGGGACAAGCCAAGACTGATCACCTGGCTCCCTGCCTCAGAGGACTTTTTTTTTTTTTCTATGAATGGTTGATTCTGTTTCCCAGGTGTTCCAGTTGTCTGTTGAAAAGGCACCGAGATATGTGTGATTTCCCATGCAGAGACCCCCTGTGTTGGCTGAAACAGCCACGCTGCGATTCATGTTGCTTTTTTGCTTGGGAATCTCCTGGCCTGGCTTCCTGTTTCATTCCACTTTTTAATCAGTTGAACGGGTGACTCTGTCTCCCAGGAGCTCCAGTCACCAGCTAAAACAACCCTGGACCTCTGTATTTTGTACAGAGAACCACCAACGCTGAGTCACCGGCAAAACAGCCGTGCTGGTGAAAACAGCTGCACCGGCCAAAACAGCGCCCCCCCACACAAAAACAACCACACTGGTGACCCGTGTGGCTCCTCCACCTGGGAATCTCCTGGTCTGTGGGCTATAACAATCTACCTGGAAATGCGGCATCCACTCATACTCCACACTTTCTCTGGGATTTGCAATCCTGAGCTGCTCCTAATTGGACACCTTGGACCCCTCCCTTTAATAAATGCTTTTCAACAAACAACATGATTTAGAATATTGAGTTATATTAATTAAAATATAGATACATTATTATTTGATTTTCCTTCAACAAATATGTAATGTAAGAAAATAGTCTTGCTAGCAAAGGGCATGTCCATTTTTAAAAGAATAAAATGAACATTTTTGGCCAACTCACAACTTATTTAAAGGGTATAAATTGAACAAGGTAAAGAAACCAGGAATGAAAAAGATATTTCAAAATGTATAAAAATAAAGAGGATTTTGTGTGTTTGTGTTTTGTTGTTAAAAATTGTTAAAGAGATTTTATTTTTATGAGAAAAAATCTTGTTTTTAAAATTTGACCTAGGATTAAAGAAAAAAAAAAGAGCTAGAAAACGTTTGAGGCAAACATGCCTCCCATTCCATTTAAAGTTATACCTCTTCTCACAGAGATAAATTGATATCATTTTGCCTCCTTTGGAAGGGCTAATCTGGAACACAAAACTGTTTGTCATCTATTTGTCACCTGGAAGCCATTTACTTTCCTTGAGTTCATAGTTCTGGTGTATATATAAATGTGTATATACACTATTCATTAATAAGTATATGTAAAGCTGGTGAATTAATAAGTATATGTAAAGGTGGTGAATATATTACATATCTTATATGTACATTGTACATATATAGTATTATATATATATATATATCTAAATGTGAATATATACTAGTCATTAATAAGTATACATATGAGTCAACAAATATTTTACTGCCTGTGGGTGTGTGTGTGTGTATATATATATATATATATATATATATATGTAGATGTGTATATATACTACTCATTATACATACTACTCGTGTATATATTCTAATCATGAATAAGGAATTCAAATTCATGTATGTGAATTATATATGAATTACACAAATTTATTATATATGAATTTGTATTGTTTATTAATGACTAGAATTTCAAGATAAAACCTATTGGATCTTTACTCCTGTGGGTGTATATAAATATACATATAAAGATCCAATAGATTTTACCTTGAAATTCTACTCATTAATAAGTGATAGAAATTCACCAGCTTTACATGGTTACATCTTGTTTGACCCATTGGGTAACCCAATGAATGCTGTGAATCAACATATTAGGTAAAGCAATTTTCATGGTAGTTTGATTGTCAAACTCCAAAAAATGCTGGGGCTAATCCGTATCAAAGAAGAACATCAGATACTAACCAGGCTGAACCTCTCTTAAAAACAGCAGGATGAAACTGTGGATAAATGCAAGCCATTCTATGCTTTCCATTCTGCAGCAAACTCCAGATTTCAACCAATATTAAGATCAAATTGTATTGCAAAATAATGTCAAGTTTATTAAATCCTAATTTTCTATGACTATATCAAACACAAACAGTCAAAATCAGGAAATAATTCAACTACTGCAGCAATATATAAACCCCAAAACTGTCTAAACTAAAATAGCTGGCTGCTTCATCTCTCTGTCACATGGACTTGAGTAACTGCAAATGAAAATTCCTTAGTAGATTTCCCAAGTTTAGAAATGTTGATTTCACTGTCTGGTACCTACATTTCTTTCCTCATCATTTGAACTATTTCTATTATCTTTCTTTATTTTTTATATACTTAATTCTGAAATACATTGTACTAAAGGTGCAGGTTTGTCACACAGGTATACATCTGCCACAGTTGTTTGCTGTCCTCATCAACCTGTCATCTTCACTAGGTATTTCTCCTAATGCTATTGATTCCATAGCCTCCTAATCCCCATAGATCCCTCTGTATAATACTCCTCTTTCTGTGTTCATGCGTTTTCATTAAAGTCAGGAAATAACAGATGCGGGAGACAATGTGGAGAAATAGGAAAGCCTTTAACCTGTTGGTGGAAGTGAAAATTAGTTTAACTGAAGCAAAAACAGCGAGGATCAAACCTCTCAGTTCCCTGAGAAGCAGCTTCTCTTCCCTTTTACAGCCTTACAATGCTAAAGGGGTAGCTAAGGTGAAACTATGCAATGTCTATTGTCTGGGCTACCAACCTTAAAATCTTTTGGCTTTATTTATTTGCTAGTACACTGGCAACATGAACAAGAAAAGGCAGGAGAGGGTCTCACAGAGAAAAAACAAAAGCAGGAAGCCTGGGCAATGCAATCAGTGGGAGATGACCCAGTACTGGGCTCCAGCTGTTAGGGATAACATTCATTTGAAATCTTTCAAGGCTTACAGGGAGCAGAGATGCTGGGAACGAAAAAGGGAGTCATCTTCCCAATTCTTTGGTATTTTATTTTCTTATTTTCTTTTTTTTACTCTCTTTCCTATCTGGCGGGGAGAAGGAAGTGGATGCTGGTGAGCAGGAGGCAGTCTTTCCTCTCATAACCATTCTGGAAGACAGTGTGGCAATTCCTCAGAAATATAGAACCAGTAATAATATTTGATCCAGCAATCCCATTACTGGGGGTATACTCAAAGGATTATAAATCCTTTTACTATAACTACACATGCACATGTATATTTATTGCAGGAGTGTTCACAATAGCAAAGAGTGGGAACCAGCCTAAGTACCCATCAATTATATCATGGATAAATAAAATGTGGCACATTTAGTTTTTAGTTATAGTACTGCTATGTTGAGAAGTTTGGAGTGCAGTGGTGCAATGCTGGCTCACTACAACCTCCTCTTCCCTGCTTCAGGCACTTCTTCTGACTCCCCCTCTGGAGTGAAATTTCCAGTGCCAACACTCTAACCCAGCTAATTTATGTATTTTAAATAATGATGGGGATTCACCATGTTTGCAAGGCTGATCTGGAACTCCTGACCTCAAGTAATGTATCCATATCAGCCTCCTAAACTACTAAAGTCACCCATCTGGAAACAGATGTCAAATTTCAGAGGCAGACCTAAAGAAATCAGAAACAAAATTATGGTTGGCTATGATACTGTTGTACCAGAGTGAGCATAGATAATCAGCACCAAGACAAAAGTATGCCAGATTGCAGGTTTTATTACCGGCAGCCACAGAGAACTCATGTCTCTTCAACCCCTGGACCTGATCTCGGGGGAGCAAGGTATTTAAGCTGCAAAACCACATCCTTGTTTCAAGGGGCTAAGGATTTAAACAAGGCAAGCTATTTGTGCAGAAGCTAAAGTCAGTGGTTTGTTACAAGGGAAGGGGTGCAGCGGTGGAAATTTTTAACCTTAGAAAATAACGCTTCTGAGAATTGCAATACAATAACAATTCTGAGAACTACCATTCTGCTCAGGGCCCTGGTGGCTTTTCTATAAGATGGCAGTGCTTAAGCTTTCTGGCCTAGCTCCTATCTCAATATTGCTAGAGAAAGACAGAAACTCACCTTCAAGCAGAATTGGGTGTGCAAATGCTTAGAAGAGCTTCTGAGACTCCTTATCCATGGCAGCCAGGCTACCCTTCCCAGTCAGAAAACCAAACTTTGCTCCCAAAACATAAAGGGTTTATCTAGGTTCTGTGGCTTACTGCACAGGAAGCAAGTAATTGAGACAAAGAGTATTCTCAAAGTAGAAGACTTTAATGCTCTCCTGCAACCAAATGGACAAGCCCATTCTCAAATCTGCCTCCCTGATTGACTACAATCTGCAGTGTTTACAGCAGGAAAGAAGAAAAGGGAAACATGGAGGACAAGGAAGCAGACTTGGTGAATAAGTGGTATGGTGTCTAGAACAGTAATCTGGTTTCAGTTTTCTGATACTTTTAGTGAGAGTCAAAGGAAAAATAAGATGTAGAATGAGCCCTTGATAAAATTCTTTTAAACAGAGAAAAATCTTAAAATATTAGGCTACAGACACAGCTAGGAAAACTTGCACAGACCTTTGGACCACTCAGATAAATAAGAAAAGCTCAACATAAAAACACTTTTGTTCTTTAGGTCCAAAGACATGTCCATAGTTATACTGATAAAGAAACAAAATCGAGCATAGAAATACTTTGTCCTTTGTATAACAAGTGGCCTCTCATGATAGTCTATTTCCTCTTCTGGCCATATACACAGTGAACTCCAGTGGGTTCTGGTAGGCAGTTTATTATCTTTCTTTAAGCATGATATAGATTGTGCATTATGCCACTGTGAATCATCATTGCAGTCTCTGTTTGGTCAGGAGCCAAGGTCTCGTGCCAAGTTTTTGCTTCAGCTCCTGATTCGTTCCATACCAAAGTCAAAGACAAAGCTTGGATGTCTATGTGCATTATTACTTCAGTTTACATTTTATTCCAGGCCAATGTTTCAAGTCCAGACCAGTCAGTACATTTCTTCTCTTTTTAGTCCATTTAAAAAAAAAGACCACAGCATCATAGTCATAGTGGACAAGTCATTCAGAACATCGTCTCTGCTGCTGTGGAGAACTTTCTCCTTTTGGTTACAGAACTTTTTCTTTGACCTCACTCTTTAGGTGCACACTCTTTAATTATCTTTGTTGTGTGAGAAATAACCATTCGTGATACCTCACAAGAGATTACTCCATTGCAGGGCATTGACAACACTATAACATTTTTTAGTGTATTGGCTGGAAAAGAAACGGAGTACATTGAAAGCAAAGATAAAAGATGGGGACCTCTAAATTTTTACGTCCATTTCTAAGGCTTCTTGGCTTCAGCCTTTTTTCTCACAACAGGAAACAAAATACTGTGCCTGCCAGACACTTATAAGCTAATAGAGTGGCTAGCACCCTTCAAGACTGGACAGGCTTACTGGGGGGGTCTTTATCCATCCCTATTCACGCTCAGGTGTTGAGAATGCTAAGTTTAAATTCAGTTTTCTTTCACAGAGTGCCTAGCTTCTGCAAGGGAAGAAAAGAAGCTTTGTGGATAGTAAACATTTCTGGCCAATGCTAAACTTCCATGTTATCACCTGCACTAACTCAATTTCCAAAACCAATCAGGGTGTTGACACCAAGACTTTCAGACTTCTCTAATGCATTTTTCTTTTCTTTTTTTTTCACAACTATGTATAACCTATTAATTATTTGAATACAATGGTATTTGTGTTGTTAAACCTTGAAGATATTATCTTTTTGGGTAAAATCACCTGATTTCTTAATAATTAAGAATGTATTTCAAAGATATACAGCTTATGTGATTTTCTAGAAATAGAGGAAATTCAATATTTTGGTCCAAATTTTTACCTAAAATATTGGTAAAATAAATAAAAACCCTATGTAAAGTTTTTTTTTTTTGCGTTGCTATTTTTGATTCCTTATTGATAGTCATTTATGAAATTGTACAGTAGAATATTTCTCCCTGAATGAATGCCCTTCTCTTTATTTAGAATTTTTTTTCTCCATTTAAGAACACAGCATTCTCCACTGAATTTGAGCAGTTCCTTTATAAGGCAAGGTAATTTTATTGTGCTAAAGAAATGCTATGGGGACAGCTTGTTAAATACCTGCAATTCTAACATCAGCCTAGAATGAATTTGTAGCCAGTTTTCACTTAACCCTAAAATGACACCTAGTGAGATAAATTTTTTCTGTAGGGAGATTTGGCCCTCTGCCCAAAAGTTTTGTTTTCCAACTTCCTCTTCTTCCTACATTTCTCTGTTAGAGACCAGACTCCATGCCTCTTTTCTAGACAAAAAAAAAAAAATTATCCTTCAATAGCTGAGAGAAAGCAACATTTGAAAAAAAATGTCTAGCTCCAGTGTTGTCCCATTAGAGGGAGGACAGGCATCTAATTTTTATGTAATTTTGAGGCAATTGTTCTGCATTTTCCACATTGCACAAAGTGTCTAGATTGGTATTTAAATGAAAAGTAGATCTTATGTTCAAAAGCCACTTTATCTCATTGTCTTGTATTTGAATGTTTTGCTAGATCATAACAAAGGAATCCAGAGATAGTATTAGAAAACTTTGTACATTAAAGGGTCTTATGAATATTCTACTACCATACAATTTCTTCAAGATCCCTGGACTACTCTGAAAGTGCTATTTCTCAAATAGGTCTAGTGATGGTTGTACTTGCATTCATGGTGGACACCTGTAATGGTGGCTGGACCCAGAGAAAATAAAATAAAATAAAATGACTGAACACAGCTTTTCTGCCTGTCTTTTATTCTTGGTCAGTTTAAAAGGATAAAAGAAATGAAGGAATTCCTTTCTTCTCTTTTCTAGATAGGTAACAACCCATCTTGAAACCTACATTTCTTTACAGTACAGTCTAAATTCCCTCTATTTTCAAGGCCCTAAGTTTGCTCTTGGCAAGCCCCAACTTTCCTCATATATAAAGTCCAGCCTATATTTTGTCAAAATATTTAAACTCTCTAGGAAGAATATTATGTTACTATTAAGTCAAACAGTAACTACTGCTAATAAACAGATTATCCTGCAAGCAGCAGATAAATTTGGGATGAAATTTGTTTATTACATAATGTAAAGATTAAAAACCCAGTAAGGAAAGTAAAAGTGCACTTTAGGGACTATAAATGGGAACATGAGAATAACATTTTTAAAAATGAAGATGGAAACTATTGTTTCAAAATTTTATGTTGGAAGGTTTACAAAGAATTAGAGCCCTGTCTTTTAACTACTCAAAGTTGTCTTTTCATGATACATAAAAAACTTGATTTACAAAACTTTCAACCTTTCTGAAAAGGCTTAGAGAACCTCTAGCAAAATGCAGCTCTCTGTCTCCCAGTTTAATGTAAAAGTGAGTTTATTACTCAGCAGACACTAGTATTAGAAAAATGTTATAAAAACTGGTTTTGTCCAAAGACCTATCTAAATATTTCTCATGCTCAAGTTAAAATGTAAAGTATGTAAATTGCAGTTTCTCCAGTGACCCAACAAAAAAAGTCTCAAGAAGGCATCAAGATACTCCTCAGTTTCTTGGCTGAAAAGGGTATAGGGTCTTAAAATCCAAACTTAACTCTGACAGACATTAATAAAGTGTCGAGACATAGTCTTATTAGAATAGCCCAGAGTTTCAGAAGAGAAAGTAGATTAAGCCTAATTGCATCTTTTTTTAACTTCCCAAAACTATAATACGGTGGAAGAAATTCTTAAATTTTACTAAGTTTTACAAACTTGTTGCCTGGGTAGGAGGATGATACAGCTCACCATTTATATTATCTTATTAAAAAAGAAAAAAAAAACCTCAGAGAATTAAACTGACTCTCTAACAGGAGAACCTGAGAATTAAAAAATTAAGCAGCTAAAATCATCTCTAATTAAAACATCATGTGTTAGTCTTTCAAAAAGAAGGCATTTTATCTTTCTGTTTCAGAAAGTAAGAAAATGGCCTGGAAATTTACAATCAGGCTCAAAGTCCAGCCCACAGATAGTGGGTTACCTAGATGAAAAATTTTACTTTTTGACCAAAAAATGGCCAGCTTTTCTCCAAATAGATACAGCAGAAGCTTTACTGATGTCAGAGGCAATGAGAATAGCCAAGAGGAAAACCTCTACTGTGTATACCAAACATAATATGACAAATGTTTTATTTCTAAGGGTATACTATTCTATTGCAAATAAACAAAAAGATACACGTCAATTTTACAATGAAAAAGCAAAAGTCAATGATCACTAAATGAGCAAAGTACTTCAATAAAATATTTTTTCAAAAAAGTGTACATATTACTAACAAGTACATAAAAAAAGCTTGAAAGTGCCAGTCATTAGAAAAGTACAAATCAAATTTTAAAAAGACAGACTTTACATACTTCAAAATAAATATGCCTAAAAATGTAGTAAGAAAATAGAAAGTGTTGACATCAATGCAGTACAACTACAACCTTTATAATTTGCCAAAATATCACATAAACTTCTACAATGACACTGGAAACAATATTTTTGTTTGTTTTTCAATAAGTTAAACGTATAATTACTATATAAGCCAGTAACTCCTTTCCTAGGCATATACCAAAAGCAAATAGAAACATTCATCCACACACAAACTTGTTTATGAAAGGTTAAAAATGCACTTTTGTGAATAGAAAAATAATGAAAATCACTCAAATGTTTATCAACAAACAATAAAAATCTAATTCAGTCACGCAATAAATATTTTCTAGGCTTAAAATAAGTGCCTAAAACATTAATGCACCTTAACACATCATATTAAACACAAGAAGCTAATCCTTAAACCACACGTTTTGTGCTTAAATTACAAAAATATTCAAAATAGGCAAACCAATACATAAACAGTTATGAACAATTTTGGGAAAGCTTATTACATTAAAAACTAAACTAGGTACTTTGGAACGCCAAGGTAGGTGGATCACAGGTAAAGAGATTGAGACCATCCGGGCCAACATGATGAAACTTTATCACTACTAAAAATATTAAAATTAGCAGGGCATGGTGCTGTACACCTGTAGTCGCAGCTACTCGGGATGCAGAGACAGGAGAATCTATTGAACCCAAGAGGTGGATGTAGTAGTGAGCCAACATTACACCACTGCATTCCAGCCTGGTGACAGAGTGATAC
>NW_016108199.1:184849-186574 GCF_001604975.1 Cebus imitator | reverse complement strand
CTATCTGAAAGCAAAATTATTTCTCTCTACTGAAGAGGAAAAAATATAAAATATTAAAGAGCTATTTACTACAGTTAAAACGTTCTCATTCCTGTATTAGTTTGTGTTAACAACTGTGCATAATATAAAAGATAATACATATCTTGAATATAAACATTATCAAATTTGTCTTTATTTACTTATGTACAGATAGATTCTAAATAGATGATCTGCGACTAAACCAAATTTTTTACTCTTTTATTTTATTTTTTACTCTTTTACTTTCAAATGAATACTTTTCATAGGCAGTTTTATTGTAATTGTTAACTAGTATTGTTTCCAAGTTCACCTAGCATGACATGGAAAGCAAATTTGTTTCTTTTGCAGAAAAGGTGATAGAGAAAAATAGAGAGAATAGTCAAAATATAATCAGCTTATGAAAAACAAATAATATAAATATTCATAGTATCTCAGAGATTCTAGCCATATCATGACAAATAGTTGTCACATAATTATTTTAAAATACAATAATTTTATATTGAAAGCCAGTAGATGCTGTTAGAATATTCAAACAAAGGAATAGTATTTAATGATTAAAATATACCTCACAGATCAATGAGACAGAAAATTTAACAAGGTACCAGGACCTGAACTCAGATCTGGGGTAAGCCAAATTAGCAGACTACAGAACTCTTCACCCCAAATCCACAGAATATACATTCCTCTAAGAACCACATTACACCTACTCTAAAATTGACCACATAAATGGAAGTAAATCACTACTCAGCACATGCAAAAGATTGGAAATTATAACAAACAGTCCATCAGACCACAGTGCAATCAAATTAGAGCTCAGGATTAAGAAACTAACTCAGAACCACACCACTTCATGGAAACTGAACAAGAGGCTCTTGAATGTTGACTGGATTAACAATGAAATGAAGGCAGAAATCAAGATGTTCTTTGAAAGCAATGAGAATGACTTCACAATGTACCAGAATCTCGGGGACACATTTAGACCAATGTCTAGAGGGAAACTTACAGCAATAAATGTCTACAGGAGAAAAAGAAAAAAACTAGGTTTGACACCCTATGACAAAATTGGAGGAGCTAGAGGAGAAAGGTTAAAAAAAAAAAAAACTAAATGGCTGCAAGAAGACAAGAAATAACTAAGATCAGAGCAGAACTGGAGGAGATAGACACAACACACAGACACACACACACACACACACACACAATTAATTTAAAGGGTCAATAAATCCAGGAGGTGGGTTTTTGAAATGATCAACACAATAGATAGAAAACTAGCCAGATTAATAAAAAAGAAAAGAGAGAAGAATCAAATAGATACCATAAAAAATAATAAAGGTTATATCACCAATATTTCCCCATAAATACAAACTAACATCAGACATTACCACAAAGAACTCTATGCACATATACCAGTAAATCTGGAAAAATTGATAAATTCCTGGACACTTGCACCCTTCCAAGCCTAAACCAGAAAGAAGATGAAAACCTGAATAGATCAATAACAAGAGCTGCATTTGAGGTAGCAATTAATAGCCTACGAACCAAAAAAAGCCCAGGTCTAGATGGGTTCACAGCCAAATTCTACCAGATGTATAAAGAGGAGCTGATATCACCCCTACTGAATCTAGTCCAAAGAATACAAAAAGAGAGAATACGTCCCAAAGCATTTTATGAGACCAACATCATTCTGACATGAAAAATATACAGACTCAA
>NW_016108199.1:171100-184749 GCF_001604975.1 Cebus imitator | reverse complement strand
CAAGCAGGCTTCATCCCAGGAATGCAAGGCTGGCTCAACACAGCAAGTCTATAAATGTAATCTGCCACATCAACAGAAACAAAGACAAAATCTCATAATTATCTCAATGGATGCAGAGAAGGCCTTCAACAAACTTCAACAGCCCTTCATGCTAAAAATCTTCAATAAACTAGATATCAAAATAATAAAACTATTTATGACACACTCACAGCCGATATCATAATGAATGGGCAAAAACTAGAAGCATTCTCTTTAAAATATGGCACTAGACAAGGATGCCTTCTCTCACCTCTCCTATTCAATATAGTGTTGGAAGTTCCCACCAGAATATTCAGGCAAGAAAAAGAAATAAAAGGTATTAAATTAGCTAAGGAGGAAGTCAAATTGTCTCTATTTGAAGTCAAATTGTCTTTATTTGCAGGTGACATGATTATATATTTAGAAGACCCCATCATCTCAGCCGAAAATCTTCTTAAGCTGATAAGCAACTTCAGTAAACACCCAGGATACAAAATCAAGGTACAGAAATCACAAGCTTTCCTATACACCAATAAGAGAATAAAAGAAGACAAATCAACAGCAAACACCCCTTCACAATTGTTACAAAGAGAATAAAATACCTAGGAATACAACTAACAAAGAATGTAAATGACCTCTTCAAGGAGAACTTCAAACCACTGCTTAAAGAAATAATAGAGGACACAAAGAGAGGGAAAAACATTCCATGCTCATGGATAGAAACAGACAATATCATGAAAATGCCTATGCTGCCCAAAGTAATTTATAAATTCAATCCTATCCTCATCAAGCAACTTATGATCCTCTTTGCAGAACGGGAAAAAAAACAACTTGAACTTCATATGAAACCAATGGAGAGTCCACATAGCCAAGACAATTGTAAGCAATAAGACATAGCTGGAGGCATCACTCTACCTGACTTCAAACTATACTACAAGGCTACAGTAATCAAATCAGAATTGTACTGGCACCAAAACAGAGATATAGACTAAGGGAACAGAACAGAAGCCTCAGAGGCAATGCCACACATCTACAACCATCTGATCTTAGACAAACCTGACAAAACAAGCAATGGGGAGGGGATTCCCTGTTTAATAAAAGTACAGAAAATAGAAACTGGATCCCTTCCTGACACCTTACACAAAAATGGATTAAGGACTTAAACATAAGACCTAACAAGATAGAAAACCCTTGAAGAAAACCTAGGCAAAACCATTCAGGACATAGGCATAGGCAAGGACTTCATAACTAAAACACCAAAAGCACTGGCAACAAAAGCCAAAATAGACAAATGGGATCTAATTAAACTCCAGACTATCTGTACAGCAAAAGAAACCATCATTAGAGTGAACTGGCAATGAACAGAATAGAAAAAAATTTTTGAAATCTACCCATCTGACAAACGGCTAATATCTGGAATCTACAAAGGACTAAAAAAGATTTACAAGAAAATAAAAATTGAAATTGGGCAAATGACGTTAACAAACAGTTTTCAAAGGAAGACATATGAGAGGCCAACAAACAGATAAGATGCTCATCATCATTGGTCATTAGAGAAATGTATATCAAAACCACATTGAGTTACTATCTCATGCCTGTTAGAATGAAAATCATTAAAAGACTGGAGACTACAGATGCTGGAGAGGATGTGGAGACATAGGAACACTTTTACATTCTTGGTGGGAATGTAAATTGGTTCAACCATTGTGGAAGTCAGTGTGGTGATTCCTCAAGGACCTAGAAATAGAAATTCCATTTCACCCAGCAATCCCATTACTGGGTATATATCTAAATGATTATAAATTGTTCTATTATAAAGAGACATGAACATTTATGCTCACTGCGACACTGTTTACAATAGCAAAGACCTGGAACCAACACAAATGCCCATGGATGATAGACTGGACAAGGAAAGTGTGGCACATATACACCATGAAATACTCTGTAGCCATAAAAATGTTAGTTTGTGTCCTCTGTAGGGACATGGATGAATCTGGAAACCATCACTCTCAGCAAACTGGCACAAGAACAGAAAATCAAACATCTCATATTCTCTCTTATAAGTGGGTGTTGAACAATGGGAACACATAGACACAGGGAGGAAAGTATCACACACAGGGGTGTTGGTGGGGACTAGAGGAGAAACAGCATGGGGAAGGGTTGCTGGAGAGGGAAACATGGTGAGAAATGCCACATATAGGTGATGGGGGGATGGAGGTAGCAAACCACATTACCATGAAGCTAAGAAACAATTCTGCATGATCTACACATGTACCCCAGAACCTAACATGCAATAATAATAATAAAAAAATATACCTCACTGTCCTTCTTCTTAAGTTTGAAAAATCAATGTCTATATTACTACCTCCTCATTCAATTGCAAGAATATTGTTCCTTGTGGGAAAAAAAAATGTACAACTGCTGGATCATAGAATTTATGTGACATGTGGCACTAGCATTTTTTAGTCTTACAGATTTTTCTCATAGGTGGGGTCTAACAGGGAATAGATATACCCACTCAAAAAGTGCTTTATGAACTATGAAGAAAAAAAAATGCTTGTATTATGAAAATAATAATTTTGCCCACTGTTCTCTCCAACAAGCTGACAAATTAATGGTACAATCCCTTTGCCAGAACAGCCACTTTGAAACATTTCTTTAAATTTTCACATTAACAACATGAGCCACTATACAGATCTCTAATTATATGCCTCTTAAGTCTATATTGTAATGACTACAACTGTAACAGTTTTTTTAGATAGAGTCATCTAAGGTGGGTATAAAAATTCCCATGTGTGAAACAAAGACAAATATAATCATTATAAATTTACCATTAATAAAGGTTGTACTTAAGCATATTCAGTTTACTGTGGTGATAATTTATATAAATAAAACACTACAGTTGTTTTTTTTTNCAGAGTCATCTAAGGTGGGTATAAAAATTCCCATGTGTGAAACAAAGACTCAAATATAATCATTAAAATTTACCATTAATAAAGGTTGTACTTAAGTGTATTCAGTTTACTGTGGTCCTAATTTATATAAATAAAACACTACAGTTGCTTTTTGAGTTTAAATTAACCCCTTCAGTTTAAGTCGTGGTCCTGGCTCATAAGATTATAACCTTCACAGAAATATCTGTTTCCATCCTCAGTGAAGTTTAATAAATGCTTTACCTATATTCAAAATTTTATTGTGGTATAAAACCAATGAGATAGTGTAGTTAAATTGGCTCATAAGATTATAACCTTCACAGAAATATCTGTTTCCATCCTCAGTAAAGTTTAATAAATGCTTTACCTATATTCAAAATTTTATTGTGGTATAAAACCAATGAGATAGTGTAGTTAAATTATTTCATAACTATAAATTCCTCTCCATTTTTGTAAACTGAATAAAAATTAAACATTTATCTATATTAGAGGTGAGTTACATAAATTATGCAACATTAAATGGCCAGTTATATAGCTTAAAAAGAAGAATTAAATGGAGCCTAATGTACTGACAAGATTTGATGCTAATACAAAACTAGGCTAACAATACTGTACATTGTATATTCTCATTTGTGTAAAAAACATAAAGAAATTACTAGATGTATGTAAAAGTGAATATGCAGAAATAATCTCTGGACTGGAAATATAAAATTTGCAGAAACTTTAGAATTACAGTACATATTCTCTTTTATATTTGAAATACATACTATCCACATGGCACATTAGCCAAATAAATCAGCAAGTATTTTAAAAATATTTTTGAATATGTGTATTTACTATGTAAATAATATAGCTAAATAAATTAGCTTTGAGCAAAATTTGTAAAGCAAACTTCTTTTTTCATAGATTGTACAGGACAAATAAAGGTCTAATTTTTTAAGAAGTGAGTTTAGCTAGAAGCTCTTACAACGTGGTGAAAAAATGTTCTCACATAGGCAGAGAAAGACATAAGCAAAGATAATTTCATATTTATTAATTAAAGGTTAAATATAAAATAAATGTTATATTGAATGCTATTTTTAAGTATATTTTAACCCTTAGTTTTGGTTTGAAATAAAATAATATTTTTGCCATAATCTAGTTTCAGTTCTGTGTAAGATCTGAACATAGCTACCCACCTTGTGAGACTCACATAAACATTTAGAACTTAATAAAATGGTCTCAGAAGTTCTCTTTCCATGTACTGATATTCAAAACAATACCTTTCTCAGAATTCTAATAAAATCACAAGTAACATCAATGTTTGTGTTATAAAAATATTTTCAATGCATTTACATTGAAATCAATGTAAATTGATTTCAATTTGTAAATAGTAAATTGATTTACATTGCAAATTTTGATTTGTAAATTGTAAATTGATTCAATTTGTAAATCATTTTAAATTGATTTATATTGAAATCAATGTAAATCAAATTTCCATCAATTACATTTTAAATATAGACTTTGTATAGCATTAAATTTGGCTTCATATTACTTTAAAGTTATTTCTTCATTTCAAATATTTTTAAATAAAACATACTGTTGTAATGAGACACCCTTCCCCATCCCCTCCTCACAGGCCTCCACCTCCTTTCACTGAATGAGAAGGGTAAAGAGAGATAAAATATCAAAGAACTATAATTCATGGTCAAGTGACTTGCTGACACCACTGACCAGGCCATTATGAGTACCATGGACTGGGAAGATCATTCCTTTTCAGTTCCCTGTCTATAAAACTTGAAGTGTTGCTAAGAATGTTATCCATACCAGCCAGATCCCAGCACTGGTTCACATCCTCCCCATTTACAGGACCCAGATGCCCTCTTGAAAATATCTCTGCCAACTAATATTTTACTTCATCTTGCCTCTGTAAGCCCCTTCCCCTACCTATTCCCACAGGCCACATGTGAATTAGCAAACCAATGAAATCCAAAGACTATATGGTCAGATGCCTGGCCAATGGGCAATAATAGTTTCATTGCTGCTCCCCCTTTAGAGTTGTAAGCCCTTAGAAAGGGAAAAAAGCTGCTTCTTGGAAATGCCAGTGGTCAAGTCATCAGCCTCTGACAGCTCCTAGCCAAATAAAAAGCCACTCCCTTTCTCAGTTTGGTGTTTGATAGGTTTGTTCTCCACTGATCCTGCTATAGTAATTTAGCAAAACAAACTATAGGTGAGCATTTAAAAGACACATATTTTTTTCTTAATTAATGTCCTTTAAAATGGTTTTAAAAGATAAATAAATAAATAAAATGGTTTCAATTACGTATCTGGGTTTATCAAAATGTTAAACTAGTTTATCAAAAAAGAAAAACAAATATGATATAATTTTTTCCCAAATGACAAGAATGTCAATCTAAAGTATTATTAATGAACAATAACAACTTTACATTTAAAATACTCAAAAGCTGTTCCTGTTCCTAGGTAATACATTTAAGTCAAACAGCCTACTTTCTGTTTGAGATTCCTTATACCCCGAATAGCTAACGAGTTAAGTAGCTTCAAGCCATGATTCTTTTATATATTGTAGATCAGTTTTGAATTCAACAAAGATGAAGACATCAATAAAGCTAAGGAAGTTAGAAAAAGACATCATATATTAGTAGATAACATAGGTTAGATAAAAATGTCTATTAAAAAATAGACATACTAATCGACAATAAGTAAATTTAAAATGTAACTTTATGTTTATTTGGTTGACACAATTAAGCATACTACAATTTCAAACAACCTTGAATTTTCTTATAAAAGAAAATCCTGATAAAATATTAAGTATAATCAGTAAGTGTTATCACTTTTCCAATTACATATTTAAAGTAATTTTTAAACCTGAGAATTTTACACAATGTACTTCTAAATAAATTTACTCTTTTAATCATGTATAAAATGAAATACATTTATTTTAAATAAAAGCATATTGCAGAAAATTCTATTTTTTGACTTATAAGACATTTAAATAATCAACAGATATAACATAAAAATTAAGACTTGCAAGATATTTTTCTAATTTGAAGTCAAATCATGGGACAGACATGGTGGCTCATGCCTGTTTTTTTTAAACTTTGGTTGGCCAAAATCCCATCTCTAAAAAAATAAAAACAAAAATGCCAGGTGTGAAGGTACACACCTGTAATCTCAGCTAATGGATAGACTGAGAAAGAAAAGACTTATATCTGAAAGTCAGTTGTTTGCAGCACAGCAATATTGTGCCTCTCCACTTCAACCTGGAAACAGTGTGACATTCTAAGCAAAGAAAAATTAATTTTCAAAAATTAATCAAGCAACAACTGAGAGTCTTATTGGTTTTTTGGAACCATTGAGCACAAGTCTGATTTGCAATTACTTTTTAAAATCTGTTAAATAAAGTATATCACACATTTTACAGTTTGCTCTGTTTTCTTCAGTGATTAAAGCCTTTTTACTTTTCATTTTGTTATTTTTAAATTTTATTTTAAGTTCTGTGATACATGTGCAGAACATGCAGGTTTATTTCGTAGGTAAATTCGTACAAAGTTGGTTTGCTGCACCTATTAATCTATCATCTAAGTATTAAGCCCCATATGAATTAGTTATTTATCCCGATGCTCTCCTGTCCTCCACTCCCTGACAGGCCCCAGTGTGTGGGGTCCTTTTTCCTGTGTCATGTGTTTTCAAATTTCAGCTCATACTTATAATTAAGACAGTGAGGTGGGATTTTCTCTTCTTTTGTTACCTTTCTGAAGATGATGTTTCCAGCTTTATCTATTACCCTGCAAGAGACACGATCTGATTTCTTTCTATAGCTGCAAAGTACTCTATTGTGTATATTTAGCATATTTTCTTTATCAAGTTTATAACATTTTCTGACTAAAGTGAGCATTTGTGTTAATTCCATGTCTTTTCTGTTGTGAATTATGCTTCAATAAGTATAACATGCAAATAATATTATAATAGGATAATTTGTATTTTGGGGTATATACCCAGTAATGTCATTGATAGGTCAATGCTGCTTTAAGATCCTGAAACATCACCCCACTGTCTTCCACAATGGTTGTATAATTTACTTTACTGCCAATAGTGTAGAAGCTTTCTTTCCTGTTTCTCCACAGTTTTGTCAGCATCTGTTATTATTTGTCTTTTGAATAGTCACCACTATGACTGTCCTGAGATGGTATCTCAAAGCAATTTTGATTTGCATTTCTCTGACAACTAATGATGCAAGTGTTTTGAGATAATAATAATAATTTTAAAAACTTAAGAGAAAATAGATTAATAAAAATTTGAGGCTATTTCTCAAGTACAACACATAACAGGGCTTAGTTAGGTAGATTTAATAACAAATATTTATTAGGTCATAAATTTATTTTAAATAAAAACATATTGCAGGAAATTCTATTTTCTGACTTATGAGACATTTAAATAATCAAGATATATAAGATAAAAATTAAGATTTGCAAGATATTTTTTCTGATTTAGAAGTTGAATCATGGGACAGGCATGGTGGCTCATGTTTCTAAGTACAGGTCCATTTTCAAACTTCTACACTTACTTAAATGAGTATAGCACTTCCCATTTTACAATAAAAGTGGCACATTTCTCAGAAGTTTGAAAAATCAATAAAGATTTTATTCTCCAAAGTGGTCTTTCATGATGAACCATTCAAATGCATTTCCCCTGAATTTTTAATACTATTCTGCAGAAAGAAAATTATTATTTACCCAGCTTATAAGATGGAAGTAGAAAAGGGCAGGAAGCTATAACAGCAAGGAGTTAGAGGAATATCAGATCTCTTATAAAGTGTCCACTAATCTTTACTTTCAATGGTTTCTTATTTCTTCCTCAGAACTCTCTAGAATAGTAAATATAATTTTTTCTTCCAAAAGACACAAACACGTTTGCATGTTTTAACCACGAGGAAAGGAGGTTACTATGGCATTAATGGAGAGGCCAGCAATACTTCTTAGCACCTTGCAATGCACAGCAAAGCTTCTTACAACATACTGCTTCAAATGCAGGGTGTCCTTATGAGTGTTTATCTTTCAGCAGAGAGGAAACCCTAACATGGGGAGCTCATCTTTCCAACTGGTTATCTTATCACATGTTAAGTTGTCAGTAGAATAGAGATCCTGAAGTGGGTAGCTCCTTTCCACGGCTGGTGGTTCCAACACCTGACCATCTTGAATCACAGAGGATACCCTTGTGTGCGTAGCTCTTCTTGGCAGCTGATCATCCCACTATTTTACTAGAACTCAGCAGAAAGCAGAGTATGTGGTAGCTAGCTTTTCTCTGAAGCTGGTAGTTTCAACCTTTCCTCAGCTCTCCGAAGAGTGGAGACCCTGGGACGGGTAGGTCCTTTCAACACCTGAGAGTCTGACATGTCCTCAAGTTTGTCTGAGACTGGAGACTTAATGTGCTTCACAGGAAAAAGAGTGCATGCTGATTGATTCATGGGTGGTCATGTGTGGGTCTAAATAAAGGACTCTCATTTCCCATTCTGGTTCATTTGCCCAGTTGCCAGACTTCAGGTTGTAACTGGCTCAAACTTGTGAGTTCATTGAGGAAGTGCATATTTTTACCCAGGAGCCTGTTTGTCTTTGTCATCATTTATAGTACCAGGTTGTTTGTATCAGCTGGTGTCTGCATGCCTGAGCTGAGCTGCCCTAAGCACCTTCTTAACATCTATCATGTTTGTTTTTTGCCAAAGTCTGAACAGGGCTGATGTGGAAACAATGCTCATAACATGCACATTACATGGTTGGGCTGCAATCGTGCCCAGGTTTCACTCCAAACTTGTTCTGATACCATAGTAGGTAAAATCAGGCAGAGGCCACAGAAAGAGAGCAGACACTCCTGAGCCTGTGAGGGCCAGGGGGGGTGGAATTTCAAGGAATTACAAGAAGGAATGTATGCCTATGTCGACCTTCAAATGTGGAAAATTGCAGCTGCTTTGGTGAGATGGGGGCTATTGCCTGTACATGACTCCAATAGCATAGGGAGATCTGAGGTCACAGTCATGGTCATGGGTGGCTGAAGTTTTGCCAGGAAAATGCATAACTTCCACCATGCCAAATCAGAAGTGTGCAGGATTTACACATGTTCCCAGCTCCTGCCAGATTTATTGAGTATGCACATCCAGGTGTACCTGCCCCGGTGAAGCAAGGATCATGACAGTGGCCTCTTTATATGGCTTGCCATGACCATCACATTTGTATAATTCACTTTGCCAATATACCAATGAAAATACACAGTTTGTCTGTATGTATTCTCAGAGGCAGTTTTATAAATAATAGAATAAAATGTGACCATTATATTTTAATAATTACACTGATTAAATAGTGACATATATCTAACTAATACTATAAAAAATACACACACATGTGTGTGTGTTTCAGCATTGTACATAAATAGTAAAAATGTATTGGGAAAGAAAAGGAGAGAAAAATAAACTCTCTGGTTTTGCTTTAATCACAAATTAACAGAACTGACCTCACTTTAAATAGTTGACAGCAAAAACTACAGTTGACTCAACATAGACAAATTATAAAATAATGCAAAGTTGAAGAGATAGTTCTTTCAAAAAATGGGGATATTCAAAGTAGTAAAATATACTGAAATATTTAGACAATTATTTATGTGACCATCACATAAAATATTCTCAAAACTATGTAAAACTAAAAGCATGAATTCTGTTCATCTCTAACTTTCATATAAGGAGAGGGTAAAGGCTAATATAGAATTATAAACAGTCTCCCTAAGTGTTAAAGGAGAGTGTTAATAGACAACGAGTTTTAAAAGTTAACAGTTTTAATATTATACTCTGTCAAAAGACTGATAGGATTCAAGCTAAGCCTGAAATAATGAAGAGGGTACTTTGGAAAAATAAAGGATATCAGGCAATCAGAATAAGCATATTATAATATTTTAAATCTAAGTTTCTAAAAACAAAAATATAAAAGTACAGCTAATATTAAATAAAAACACAATGGGAGTGCAAATTAGTTTAACCATGTGGAAGACAGTGTGGTGATTCCTGAAGGACCTAGAAATAAAAATTCTATTTGACCCAGCAATTCCATTACTGGATATATATTCAAAGGATTATAGATCATTCTACTATTAGGACACATGCACATGAATGTTCATTGTAGCACTGTTTACAACAGCAAAGACTTGGAACTAATCCAAATGCCCATTAATGATAGGCTGGAAAGGGAAAATATGGCACATATACACCAAGGAATACTATGCAGCCATTAAAAATGATGAGTCTGTGTCCTTTGTAGGGACATGGATGAACCTGGAAACCATCATTAACAGCAAAATAACACAGGAAGGGAAAATCAAACACCACATATTCTCATTCATAGGTGGGTGTTGAAAAATAAGAACACAGAGAGAGGACCATCATACACTGATGTCTATTGAAGGGAACTAGGAGGGGGATAGCAGGTGGTGGGAAGTTGGAGAGGGATAACATGGATAGAAATGTCAGATATAGGTGATGGGGAGAAAGGCAGCAAGGCACATTGCCGTGTATGCACCTATGCAACACTCCTGCATTTTCTTCATCTGTAAAACCTAAAATGCAACATACTATATATTTTAAAAAAAGAAAAAACAAAGAAAGAAAAAAAAACACAAAGGGAAAATGTCCCAGACTTTTAAAACCATGTTTTAAATATGACAAAAAATAAAGAAAAGACAAACAATAAAAGAATAACATGAGAGTGTGAGAAACAAGTCATAAATAAAACAAGAAAAATCTAGAGATGGAAATAAGCACAATGACTTATATTAAAAATTAGTTTAACAACATATTTAAGCAGATGAAGATTCGGTAAATTTTTAGTCACAAATATTGAAACAACCCAATCTAAGAACAGAACAGCAACAACAACAACAACAAATTCAGAGTGGAAAAAACTTAAAGCATATATAGAACATAATGAAACTTACCAATTCATGCAATATATGTATCCCATAAGTACAGAATGAGAAGAGGCAGAAAAAAAGATACATATAAACATAAACAGCTGAAAATTTTAAAACCTAAAAAATCTGAATACAAGTTCAAGAAAAAAAAAAAAAAAACAGACTGTCTCTAAGTCTCTCTGTTGTCTGTGGGGCTTCTTGTTCCTCAGCAGTACTATGGATTTGGCTTAGTGGTAAAATAACATCTTGCTAATGCAGAACCAAACACATGGGTAAGATATGGTAAGCCTCTATGTATTCTTCAGAATTACCATAATACTTATCTAGGTCATTCTTTATTTGCTTCAGGTTTGCTTAAGTGTTTTGTAATACAGGGAATCTGGACTTCAATGGCTCAATGTTCACTGGGCACTTTCTCTAAGGGTAGCAGTGGATTACGGGATTAGGTAGTAGAATTAAAGGAAGTGAGGATGATGATGTGTTTCTTAGTTTCTTCTGAGAGATTCCTGGTGGTTTGTTCCTCTGACTTTTGGGAATTGTTACCTATAGACTTCTCTGATATGACAACTTACAGGCTATGATCAACTTTACAATGTTTACAAAGATCTGGGCTGTTTTTTAGGGCAAAGAAAGCTGGCACATAGAAGACCTCAGATCTAGCTGTTGGATAGCATTGAGAGAGAATACATAGGCAGTTAGGGTGGGTCTTGGTAAAACCAAACAAAGAAATGACAAAAAAATCAGCCTTCAGGCACAGATCAAAACAAACAAACAAACAAAAAAGAGAATATGCACAAATCTGCAGTCTACTCAGAAAATGGAAAAGAAGCCTAACAGGGAAGCTTTTTTGTATTATTATTATTTTTTGCCTGTAACTCAGCCACAGCTAGTCTAACAGAACCCTGATTAAAAACACTTTTGTGTTCATGCTTTCAGAAAATAGTCTTTATTCCTCTTACCCAGCGGCCTTCAGTGTGTTCCATTTAACTCTTTTCTTTTCTTTTTCTTTTTGAACTTTATGCTTTAGACTGCCAGTTGAGCCTCTATCAATATTTAATTTAGCTACTGATTAGTCCTGGGTCATAGCTCTGGGCCAAGCCAACTCATACTTTCTTCAAGACTAGCATGCACAATCTCTCTTTTCTTGGTTAATAAAAACATCAGAACCTGATTCAGAGTGAGAAGCTGACCCTACTTCCTTTCCTAATGAGAATAGTATTTTTCTATTGTTTATTAAGCTTTCACTCTGATTTCATTCTTTGCATGTACAATTCTGTTTTTTTCTATAATTTTTTCCAGTGAGACAAAAAACTCCATATGATACCTCATAATATACTGATATAGGCAGTGGTGTAGCCATGAGACTGAAACATATATATATTTGGAAGTGATCTGAGAAAGCGATTTATCAGAATAGTGAGTAGAAGCATAAGAGCCTTTCAAATATATATATATATATATATATATATATATATACATATAAGTCCAGCCAGCCCATCAGGGTGTTGGAAGCAGGAATTCCATACTTTTCTTTATTGCATTTTTGACTTAGTTTTGTAGCTTTTATGACTCTTATGTCTTCTTTGCACATAATGTGCAACCTGGGGATATAATCTTATTGGAGGAATTCACTTGATGTCTTAGTAGAGAAATTTTGAGTAGCTGTTTTTGAGATATTTTGAAAACAAAGGAAATTCAAGATTTTAGTCTAAAGTTTAAGCTGCTAAAAATCTCTTTGTCCCAATAGTACACATTTATAACACTGTATGGAAGGTTATTTTACCTCAAATAAATACTCTGTTCTTCGTTTTTTTCCCCAAAAAAGAGCTTAGCACTGCCCTATTAATCTAGGAGGCATACTGCAGGGAAATCCTATCAAAAATTAACAGACAGAGGAGGATCCAAGATGGCCATTTACGAACAGCTCAGGATTGCAGCTTCCAGTGAAAGCACAGAGGGTGAGTGGATGCCACGTTTTTATTGCCCACAGACTAGGAAATTCCCAGGTGGAGGAGCTCCACGGTCACCAGCATGGCTGTGCCGGCCAGTGCCGCTACTTTGCCCTGTGCAGCTGCTTTGTCGGCGCCCGGGAGCAGCGGTTCTCCATACAAAATACACTGGTCCGGGTGCCCTTTTGTCTGGCATTGGAGCCACAGGAAGTCACCCACTCACCGGTTCAAAAAGGGGACTGAGCAGAGAACCAGGACAGTGGATTCCAAGGCAAAAAAATAAATAAATAAATAAAGCGCCACAAACCTCAGTGCTGCTGTTTAAGCCAGTGCAGTGAGTGGCCACAGGGGAAAACAAACAGACCCCAGAGACTCTTCAACAGGTGACTGGAACACCAACTTAAAAAAGGCTCTGAGGCAGGGAGCCAGGAGATCAGGCTTAGCTGGTCCCACCCCCACAAAAGAACAGCAACCAGAAACTCTGGATTGAGACATTCACAGCAATCACAGCTGAACCCAGGACGGTCCAGCTCTGTGGGAGAGGGGCATCCACCATTATGGAGGCAGCCCACCATGACCGAGGTAGTCGGCCAATGCTAAGTTAGCCCGCCATTGCCAAGGCAACCCGCCATTGCTGAGGCAGCCCGCCATTGCCAAGGCAACCCGCCACAGCAGAGAGACTCAGCCTCAAAAGAGGCGGGCCACTATGGCCAAAGCAGCTCTAACTACACCCATATAAACAGGACTGCAGGGAAGTTCACTCAGCGGTAGCGGGGAGGAGCACACAGCAGCTCAGCAAAGC
>NW_016108199.1:166656-171083 GCF_001604975.1 Cebus imitator | reverse complement strand
CATAATATGCTGATATATGTAGTGGTGTAGCCATGAGACTGCAACATATGTGTGTGTGTGTGTGTGTGTGTGTGTGTGTGTGTGTGTGTGTGTATATATATATATATATATATATATATATATATATATTTGGAATGTAATCTGAGAAAGCAATTTATCAGAATAGTGAGTAGAAGCATAAGAGCATTCATTCAAACACTTTGCTTTCATTTCTTTCATTTCTGAAGCCTCTTGTCCTCAAGTGTCTGCTGTTTTATCATTTCTTTTCTCTTTTCTTTTCTTTCTTTACTTTTTCGACTATAGAACAGACTGTCAGCTTAAATCAATAGAATGGTTTCCAGCCTTATAAGACTCAGGTGACAGTCTTGCTGAATAGAATTTTGGCAATATGCCTTCACCCTCAGGTATCTAAAATATTGGTTCTGTTCCAACCCAATTATTCTTCACAAAGGATCTTGTCCATGCATGGGACTAAAAAGAGGTCCTGATGCTAGGCATAGGCACTTCTGGCCAAGGCTGGACATAGCATTACCTAAAGATTTCTGGACTAAGATAAGTCCAGCCAGCCCATCAGGGTGTTGGAAGCAGGAATTCCATACTTTTCTTTATTGCATTTTTGACTTAGTTTTGTAGCTTTTATGACTCCTATTTCTTCTTTGCATGTAATGTGCAACCTGGGGATATCTTATTGGAGGAATTCAGTTGATGTCTAAGTACAGAAATTTCGAGTAGCTGTTTTTGAGATATTTTGAAAACAAAGGAAATTCAAGATTTTAGTCTAAAGCTTAAGCTGATAAAAATTCAAGATTTTAGTCTAAAGCTTAAGCTGGTAAAAATTATCTTTGCCCCAATGGTACACATTTATAACACTGTATAGAAGGTTATTTTACCTCAAATAAATACTCTCTTCTTCATTTTTGTTTTTTTATTCCCAAAAAAGAGCTTAGCACTGCCCTATTAATCTAGGAGGCATACTGCAGGGAAAGCCTATCAAAAATTAACATGCTTTTTCTAACTTTTATGAAAAACTATTTGAAATATAGTTTTCATCTGAAATTTAAGATTTTATAGCACAACCTAGTATGATAGGATTTTTCTACGTGGGGAGCCTTGTTATCCCTTTGATCCAAACCTCTAGTTTTTCACTTTCTCTTTTCCCCATGCTTCACTAACTGCGATAAGAGCCTATGCCCATTCTGTAAGCAGAAAATGTCCACTTTAAATAGCGGAAAAGAAGCCACCCTTGAGAGAAAAATTCTAACCTCACTGAAGTTTTTGTAAAAGAAGGAAAGCAATTAAATCTTAATATATTTTTGAGGCACTTGTTCTGCATCAAGCTACACTGACACTTACAAAAAGAAGAGAATTTTTAATTTCAAAGTGAATCAGTTATATTGGTGGGATACCAGTGTTTCACTTGGGCTGTATCAAGAGAAGCAAAACCTGTTACAAGCTCTTGCTTAAACTTGACTATTGCATAATATCTTCCAGGCTTCCAGAATACCTGAAACTTCTTTTTGAGCTGAGTGGGCATAGGAGACAATGATGGTTAGTAGAGATAGGGCCTTGCACAAGTAAACAGGCCTACTCTTGCCAGCTTGATTATTTGCAACATAAAGTGAATTATATTCCTGCATTTCTGAGAGACATCTATGTTGGTCACTAGACATAGAGGAGATGAGAGGTAAAAAATATATTTAGCACTCTTTCTTTTTCTCCACACACAGTGACTTTGATGAAAAAAGGAAATAATAATAAGGGGCATCTTATCTTTCTTACTTTCTGCATAGATAACAAAGTATTTTCAGTTTGCCCTACTTTCAAGTGCTCTCGGAAACAGTGCAATTTCTTTGCCCCTGAGACTCTGTTTAAAAAAAAAAAGGCTCATATTACATTGCAAAGGGGTATGGAAATTATGTCAGCTCTAAGACAGAGAGTTGTAGCCTTCTGAGAAAAGTATTCATTTCAATAATATCTAATTACTGGATCTTTTATTCAGACAGGATGTACAAGTTTTCTTTGTCTTGGGAGAAAACCCAGACCTTTGTAAGCATTGTAAGATTGATTCTGGTCTTTTGGCAGTCATGTCAAATAAGCCTACAGAAGATAACTTCCCAAAGTAAGAAAAATAAAGCACTGGGAAACCCTTAAATGCAAATTCTAAATGCCCCACCTGCCAACATTTTCCAGGCTTTCCAGTAGTTATAGCATTAACTTCTTTCAGTGTGACACTGAATAAACCTCAGCTTCACTGGTGACCCAGTAGAAAATGCCAAATAAATGTGATTCTACTAGATTTCAAGTTTCCTTTTCATTCAATGACCTTAGAAAAATAAAGGTAAAACTAGGTGAGTTCTCTGATGACCCTGATAGGTACATATAGGCATTCTAAAATCTATCACAGGTGTTTTCATTTTATGTGGAGAGATGCTGCATTACTCCTAAATCAAACCCTACCTGTTGTGGAATGTTTGGCAGTTTTACAGGCAGAAAAAAACATTTTGAGATGAACAATGTATTTCCGGCAGCAATAATTTGTTGAGATGAACAATATATGTCCTGCAACAATATATTTCCTGTTATATAGAAAAAAAGGGAGCATTCAATAAAGAAGTAAAATGAACAGATAACAGAATCTTTATTCCAAATAGGAAGAAAGAAAGTGCTCCTTCAAAACTTGAATGTAATCCTACTGATTTGGTAGATGAGTGAAAAAGAAAATAATACTTTCCAATGTGTGTACTAAAACACTCATGAAAGAAGACAGTCAAATCCCTTAATTACTCCAAGCTATCCATTATAGATCTAAACCTAATGAAGATCCCTTGGACTTTATGGAAAGGCCAAGAGAGCCTTGAGTGAAACACACCTTCATATTTTGTGATTCAGTTGAGGAAACGTTAATTTTAAGACATGTATTATTCACGTAGTCCCTGATATCTTTCTATACAGCTCTCTCTATTTATATCAATATATACATAGATACATATATATACTCTGAGCTTCATGTATGTATTTTGTATATATATGTTTGTGTGTATATAAATACACACATAAGCATGTGTATGTATAGATATATGTACATATACACACTATATTATTTTATAAACAAAGAATTATTACATCTTGCTTTAAAACTACAACATCAACTGGACATATGACCTGTTTTTGCTATATCTATCTATATCTACCTATCCATATCTCTATATATGGATATATACATATATATTATATATATAGATATCTACATATAGATATTGATATACATATCTATATAGAGATATTTAGGTATATAGACATATATATAGATATTATATATCTACTGCATCTGTACTATATATAGATATGTAATCTATATACAGACATATATATAGATATTATATATAGATAAATATATAGATATCAATATCTATATGTACATATCTATATATACAATACATATATGTCCATATATATAGATATAGATAGGTAGACATAGATATAGATAGATATATCAAAAACAGGTCATATGTCCAGTTGATGTAGTTTTATAACAAGACGTAATGATTCTTTGTTTTTAAAATAATACAGAGTGTATTCGTATATATATCTATACATACACCTGCTTATGTGTGTGTATTTATATACACACAAACACATATATATAAAATATATACATGAAGCTAAGAGTATACATATTTGTCTATATATATAGACATAGAGCTATATATAGAGAGATATCAGGTATATAATATCTATATATATGTACCATACATATGTATATGTATATACAATTAAGAAGATTATGGAACACACATAGAAGGGTAAATTTTGAGCAAAAGTTTAATATGCAAAAGTAGAAACCATTTTGCCAGCAGAGATATGGGCCCAAATGGGTTGCAAACTGTGAGACTGATGTTTTAGAGACTGGGAATAGAAAGGGATGTTCTTATCTTGTCATCTGCCTTACAGATTATGTGACTTGCCTTGACCTGGAACCAGTTAGAAAACTTAGCCTAAGACTTTGCTCTGGGACCAATCAGTGGCTGAAGTGGTGATTTATAGAGACTTCTCAGCGTAGCCCAGGACCTTCTAAAAGCTGAAATAAATGATCCTCAGGAGCCTAAGTGATAACTGTGATAATTCATAAAGGCCAGACTCACTGTCCAAAGAATAATAACAATAACAAGGAAAGCACCCACAAGAACCCACTGAAGCTCACTGTATTTATGTCCACAAAAGAAGAAAAAAGCTTCTTTAGTGATGGAACACACTGATTATACAAAAGACAACAGATATTCTATGCACACCTCTTTCTTTTAGTAAGCCAGAAGAAGTCTGTGCAAGTGTTTGCAGACCGTGAGCATTCATCTAAAAATAAAAGACAAATTGAATCATTTCCAGGCCAAAAAAAAGAGAACTTATCACCAGTTGGACTGCACTTATGA
>NW_016108199.1:158537-166251 GCF_001604975.1 Cebus imitator | reverse complement strand
AAAAAAAAAAAAAAGAAACACGCAATAGGCAATTCCCAGTAAGAGCAACACAAAGGCAAGTGATTACCACATTTCCAACTGAGGTACCAGATTCATCTCACTGGGACTGGTTGAACAGTGGGTGTAGCCCACCAGAAGGGCAAACCGAGGCAGGGTGAGGTGCTGTCTCACCCAGGAAGTGCAACGGGCTGGAGGACTGCCCCTCCTACCAAACGGAGGCTTTCAGGGACTTTCCAGCCACTCTAGTGCTCCAGGTCAGATGCTGCACTTCTCCAGCTGTCTTTGCAGCCCATAGACCAGGGGATTCCTGCAGGGCAGATACGTAGGTTTCCAGGGCAAATCTGGGCAGCTGATTCAGCTTGTGCTGTGAGTTTTCAGGTAGAATCTTAGTGGCTGTTTTGGCTGGCGCCTGCAGTGCCTGTGAGACAGAGCAACCCATTCACCTCAGAGAAAAATGCCTGAAAGTTGGGGAGCCAGGTGATATGGCTCAGATGATTCCACCCCCATGGAGACCAGCAAACTGAATCCCAGTGACTTGGGATATTCTCCGCCAGCACAGCAGTTTAAGCTCAACTGGAAGGTCAAGCTTTGTAGGGGGAAGGGCGTTCACCATTACTGAGGCACTCCACCATTACCAGGGCAGGTTCCCATTACTGAGGCAGTCTGACATTACTGAGGCAGTACTAGCCTTACCTGTGTAAACAAAAGAAGAAGGAAGTTTACACAGAAGCTGGTCAGAGACTGCAGGAGCTCAGCAATGCCTCTGTAAGCAGACTGTGACTAGACTCCCTCCTTCCTGGGCAGTGCCTCTCTGAAATAAGGCAGCAGTCCATCAAGGACTTATAAATAAAGCCCACCGCCCAGTGACAGAGCACATGAGAAAAAAGGCAGTTGTGTGTTCCACTGCAGCAGACTTAAACTTCCCTGCCCAGCATCTCTAAAGGGAGAAACTGAGCTCTCAGCATTGTACTTGAGCTCTGGTAAGGGAGATATTGTCTCCTGAAGTGGCTTTCTGACCCCTGTATATCTAAAGAAATGCCTTATACTGGAGAGCTCTGGCTGACATATGGTGACTACTGTTCTGAGATGAAGATACCAGAGAAAGGAACATTAAGCTACCAGAGGAAGGAACATGTAGCAGCCCCTGCTGGTGATTCCCAGGAAAGTAGGGTCTGAAGTGGATGTCCAGCAGTCCTGCAGCAGAGGGGCATAACCGTCTCCTTCAACAGCCGAACTCATTGCCACTTTCTTCAGTAGTAATCGCTGCAGCCCAGAGACTTTGGTAGCCTAGTGACTATAACTAGTCATGCTGCAGTCTGGTCACAGTCTGATAAAACCACAGAGCAACAAAAGCAAAAATGCTGACTTAAGCCTCCTAAAATCTCTCTAAACCTACGTTCAATAAATATGGTTTTTCTTCATAACAACGGCTGTATTATTACTTCATAAACTAAAGCATCTCCTTGGATTGTTTCCATTTCATTCTTGAAAATGATTCACAGTGTGTCTTTAACATGAACATGAATATAGGATTTCATTTATCAGCAAATAACGTTTTCAAAACAATGTAACTTAAAAATGCAAAAGTGCGAAATTGTATTTCTGAACTTGACTGGTCTTTCAGATTATAGTATCATGCCTACTCACTCACACAAATGTTCATATCTGTATGTTCTCCTCAGGTGGGGGAAAATAGTATCAGAGTTCCTGAAGAATTTATGAAGGAAAGGATGACAGTGCTACCCAAGGTTTAATGTATTCACAGCACTGTATTCAGTGAATGAAAACATTGCTTTTCAAATCTGACTAAAGTAGTGGGTGAATAGATAAAATATATTATTACAATAACTCTACTGTATGTGAACGTGAAGAAAATGGAGCAAGAGTTAAAATACATAAACAAACAGATGAGGCCAGGCATGGTGGCCCATGCCTTTAATCCCAGCATTTTGGGAGGCCCAGGCGGGTGGATCACTTGAGGTCACGTGTTCGAGACCAGCCTGCCAAACATAGTGAAACCCCATCTTGACTAAAATTACAAAAATTAACTGGGCATGGTGGCATGCACCTGTAATCTCGGCTCCTCAGAGGGCCGAGGCAGGGGAATTGCTTGAAGCTGGGAGGGGGATGTTGCAGTGAGCTGAGATCACACCACTCCAGCCTGAGCGACAGAGTGAGACTGCATCTGAAAAAATAAAAATAAGATAAAAAATTCTGTTCAAGAAAAAGTGCTCACAGGCAAACTCACATATCCAACAGGAAAATTAAAAAAAAAAAATCCTTTGAAACGTTCCACGACAGGCACATAAGGAAAGAAATATAAATGACAAATAATAAAATAATAAACTGAACAGAACCACAGGGGAAAGAAGTTAAAATCTTACAAGTAAGTATGCTAAAGGAATCTGAAGGTCACTCAAATTTTTCTTGAGCCTATTTCCCTATATTATCATATTACCAGCCAACCAGCTGAAGAAGCTCAGGTAGTTGCTGTCCCACCTGCAGATGGGGGCTTCACCTTCATGATCCTGGAGCAACTGTACTGCAGTGGAATCAACCACCCTGTATGCTGGAGAGAGCGGGGTGGGGAAGGCTCATGCCAGGCCTGGCCTCTCACACACCAATTTCCCTGGGGAGCCTGGAGGCACTACTTACCTAGGACGCCAAGGAGATACTCCTAAATGATCACTTCACTGAGGAAGTAAAAGGATGAAAGGACAACTTCATCCTGCTTCTGGTACCCGGGATGGCTGAGTTCCTCCACCTGCTTGTTGATGAAGGGAGAAGAAGTAGGGACACAAAGAGGTCATTTCAGTTAGCTGGGCTGAAGCGGCCAGCCAGCTGCTGGAGAGAGCATGCAATTCCTCTACCCAGCTCCCCCGCTGAGACACCGCCCCCTGGGATCCAGAGGGACTCCTGAGTCCTGACCTCTACCCTAGACCCAGGCTTCCCAGCCTGACCTGCAAATCCATCACATAGCTCAGCAAGTAAGCAAGACTGTATGGTGGCTTGTGATCTGGGGGTGGGGGGAGGGGAACATCTGCGTGTCCTGCACATTCTGCCTCTGGTCAAAGAGCCTCCAGATGATTGAGTGAGTGTGCGGTGAAACACCCTGGAACTCTGCAAGAAGGCAGAACGTGTGGGGCAGGGCTCTCCGGCAGACCTTTGGCCTGGCACGCTTTCCTGGTGGTCCTCTGGCTGCGTCTGGCGTGGAGGCACATCACGGCTCTGGTGGTCTTGGGAGTGGGTGGAACGAGGCCGAGAAAGCCAACGCTGTCCAGTGGCCACCCACGGAAGAGGTGGTCAGGAGGTTAGGGGGCGGGCTGGGTGGTGTGAGGCTGCTGCTTCCTCGGGATTCCGGCGCCGCACGAGGCCCTTGTGTGCTGGCTGCTGAACAGGGTCTGCTGCTCTCTGGGTCTGCCGCTCTCTGGGTGTATGGTGTTCTCCTCTCCCGAACTCCCTGAGGGGTTGATGACTCCCCATGAGGAAACCACTGTGGGTAGAAGGGGCCGCAGGGCTGCGCCTGGTGCTCCACATGGGGCTCTTGTGGGTGCCAGGGAGGTTATGTGTGCTCTGGGCCTACTACACCCCTTTGGGGGCAGGGCCAGCAAAAGCGAGGAAAGCGTATCTGGGGAGCTGGTGACTGCCTTGCAGAGGAGGGCAGCCCCGTGTCCCATGAACCTGAGTCCTGAGCACCCGCAAGGATATGGATCTCCCCAGAAACCGGAGATGACCTGCCACCACGTCCACGTCCAGCATTATGTCGTCCACCACCAGCACTGCCTCCTCCCTCAAGGCTGCCTCCTAGCTCTTTGCCCCAGCCGACCTCCCTTGCAGAGCCCCCAGCCTGAACTCGGCCCCCTCCTGGAGGCTCTCAGAGACCATGCCTTGTGGCGTCCACCCCAAGACCCTGGCAGCCCTAGGCTCCCCGCGAGGCCCACGGGCCTGCCCTGCTGAGAACCCAATGCCCGCCTACATGAAACCCGGGTTCCTGGAGAGCCCCACATGGCTCGTTGCCCTAAGCACTTGCCGTGGGGCCCAGGTGCCCAACAGGGTCAGCTGCTCACAGGAGCCCAGGAGCAGGAGGCGGAGGCCCTGGTCTTACAGAGCCCAGCCAGCAGGCACCACGGCTGCTTCTGCGCTTGTGGTAGCCTCTGGGTCCACAAGGTGTGTCCAGGGCACTGGACGTGAGGTACTTTGGAATGCTCCTGGGCGTCCAGCATCCTCAGTGAGGAAGCAAGCTGCTCGGAGCCTGTATGTGCATATCTACAAGAGTCCGAGCGAGACTTTCCACCTCCGGAGCAGACAAATTCCACTCCGGCAAGATATTAGGCAACTTTCCTACCAGGCGCCTGCCCCGCCCCACTTCCTCAAGCCTCTCAGCAGCCGTCGCCCCAGCAGCCAGCGCTGGTGCCTCTCTCCCTCCTCTCGATCTTGACCTTGGAATACTCAGTACCATCTACCTGGCCTGCCGAGCGAACTGAGATGCTTCATGTGTTCCCTTTGGGTCAGTGGTTTGCCACACTCATGATGGCAGTTAGGGCCCAGCGCTTCCATGCGCACAATTCCAAAGTAACTTACGGGCAGCTCAGCGGGGATATGACTATTCTGGAAACAACGGTGAGTTGCTAGATGGGGCGTGAAAGGCTGGCTTTAGAAAGCCGGAGCAGTCGCGAGTACTGTTTTCCTGCCTGCGGCAGAGGAACCCTACCTGATGCCAAGCAGCAGGTGTTTGAGTCATCTTTTTGAAGAGCAGAAGCCAGTTCTCACCAGCAGAATTTTTTCTGAGAATCAAGCTATTGATAAGGGAGTGCGATTGCTCCCCCTTGCCAGTCAGATCTGGGACAGGGCATTTTCGGGTATAAGCGGGTTCTGCCATTCCTGAGACAGCAGCAACCCTCTGCAGATTGTCCCAGTCAGCCTCAGAATTACACAGACTCCGTGAACCCAGGAGGCCTTAATTCGGTGGAGGCTGTGGTGAAACGAAGGTCACACACTCAAGCAGATCTCCGAAATCCCATACCCCAGCCTTCGAGCTTCTTCCCTATTCCTTCTAGCTCTTAGACCTGCTTCCCTGTTGCTTGTAGCTCTTCCTTCCATCTACATAAAGGCTCTTTGACCTACGTCAGATTGCGAACTACCCCCAGATGTCAGCCCTGATCACTGACCAAGATGAAGACATGCTTAGCTACATGATCAACTTGGAGGTGAGGCAGTGAAGACTAAGGCTAGAAGGTTTAATGGGGATTGGGAAGGGAAGCAACTCCTTGCTGTCAGCAACAGTGGGCACCTCACCTGAAAAGATACTTAAGCATTCTCCACCTTGTTCTGACAGGTGAAAGAAACAAAGCATCCTGTTCATGTCTGCAAGATCATGTTGTTCTTTCGGAGCAACCCCTATTTCCAGAATAAAGTGGTTACCAAGGAGTATCTGGTGAACCTCACAGGTGGCTGGTGGCTCCCAGGAGGGGCAGTGGAAGGAAGGTGGTGGGTGGGTGGATCATTGCCAACGTGATCCAGCCCACTTCCCACAAAATCTCCTCTCTGTAGAATACAGGCCTTCTCATTCCACTCCAATTCAGTGGTATCAGCGTTATGAACGTGAGGCCTATCGCCGCAGACACCGCAACAGCAGCCCTAACTTCTTCAACTGGTTTTGTGACCACAGCTTAGCAGGATCTAACAGGATCGCTGAGGTGGGTCCTCACTGGGAAACATCAGGAATGACCCTGGTGTGTTCCCAGCTGCTTGGCTCACCAGTCTGAGCCCTGATGAGGCCTTTCCCGGTTGATTCCTCTGATAGATCATAAGTAAGGACTTGTGGTGCAATCCCCTGCAGTACTACACGAGGATGAAGAGGGAACCAAGATTTCAGGCGAGCTATTCAGTTGGAACTAGAGCTGACTGGTCCTCAGGATGAGGAGGTGGACACACCTCTATGCATGGAGCCTGGATGGACACTCCGTTCAGAAATGTAGAAATTGAGGCTCCTTTCATATATTCCTTGACAGGGAGACAGAGAGTGACAGAATCCAGTACATTCAGGGAATTTGGGCTGAAAGAGGCACATCAGAGACTGCACTGCAAGGCAGGTTAGAGCTGGGGAGTCTTAAGCCCAGTGAAGCATAGTCCATGTCCAGACTCACTGAGAAGTGAAGCTGAATCATTAACTTCAGTTTGTGGCCCTTGTGTCCATGGCTGCCAACCCCACCGGCAGTCATCCTACCAGCCCGTTAAGATTGGGCCCCCTGGATATGCCTCCTTACCACAAACCACAGTGACTGTTTAGACTGATGTTCTTATACTATAGCCCCATCCGATTTCTGTGTGCCTTTACTGTACTATGTGTCTTGTTAGCTGACTTCTGTCACAGAGAGAAAATGCTGGAAGTAGGGCAGGTGTGACAGAGAACAGCTTGCAACATATGGTAGGAGGAAGGTTAGGAGATCACAAATGAGGAATGGGTAGTCTTTTCTGGGCAGGCCCTGGAATTAAAACATTTAAAACGGTTGCTCAGAGGAAATGCATTTTGAATACAGTTGTGTTTCCCTAGGGGACTCCCAGATTTCGGGTCGAATATGATGGTGCTGCGGACTTTACCTGAAACAGCAGAACACCTGAAAAGTTACTACATTGTTCAGGATGTCCGTACTCAACGTGGTCTTGTGCACAGGAAATAAAAGGAAGACAGATCCAGTCATAAAAAAGTGCAGACAGGAAGAGGACGTAAACTTGGATTTTAGGGAGTGAAAATAAACACTGTCAAGGATATGTGACTCTCTGTGTGTGTGTCTGGGGGAGTGTTTGTGTCTTGTGTTGGGGTGTGTGTGTGTGAGCATCCACTGGATTCCAGGGTGATAATGGGTTGATCAATCCATGTGTTTCATTCTCTGCATCGTCGGCAGTGGAGCCGAGCCTCTGAAGTTGTAGAGTGAATGGGTGTGGCACATTTTGGAATTCTTCCTAGAGGACAGAGTTGGGGAGGCAAAAGAAAGAGAAGACAGTGAAGTTGGAGGCTTGCTTTGTGCTGCAGAAGCAGCAGTAGTTCAAGGAAAGGGGATAGTGGGCACTAAGATATCCAGGGCCCAGATTGCTGGGATAAGTCACCTCCAAACTCCTTTGTTTGGGGTGTTGATAAGACACATTAAGTTAGAAAAGGATGATGGAAATCTTGAAGTTCACTTATGTGTTGAATTCACATGTTTTTCATTTATAGGTGAATGCATAATCACCTCTCTGGTGATTTTCTGGGATAATCATCCTCTCGGGTCCCAGCAACATGATAAGAAATGGGCATGTGAGGTGTATGGAGGGACCGTGAGAAAGGATACAGACGCATGTGGGAAGGCATTTGGGATACACCTTTTTAAAATGTCTATTTCTTCAGGCATAGGTGACTAAGGGAAAACACAGACATGCTGAGGTGAGGGGAATGGGGGTGCATCAAGGAAATACAAGAACGCCAGCAGGTCCATGCATGGACTCTCTGTCCCTTGATGACCCAGGATATGGACAGTGTTGATGTTTACATCTTCAGATGGATTAAGCTTTTCTCCAAGATTCTTTATTAGGTCAGGAGTGCATATTGTTTGTAACTAACACTATTGTGAGTGCATTTTGTTCCTTGCCAACTCTAGTGGGGATCTCTTCTCACTAATGAATGGCACTGTATATTGTTTCTGGAGCCCAGAGCCCTTTTACTTTCTGTGGCATG